>NC_051283.1:30665110-30897610 GCF_015220745.1 Sebastes umbrosus | reverse complement strand
CAGCTGCAGCCCTTACATCCAACAGCCTATGCCAGCAGGCCTCCTCCTACTCCTGCCTCCAGCCTTTCCCAGCAATCTAAAGACCTGGCCTCCACCTGCAGACTCTGGTTGACAGCTCCAGCCTGTACCTCCAATTACAGCCTCTGCCAGCAGGCCTCCTCCTGCCCCTGCCTCCAGCCTCTGCCAGCAACCTGCAGCCGCCTCCACCTGCAGATCTTGGTAGTAAGCATCTACCTTAATCACCAACTGTGAGTGGAAGTGGAGGTTCCGACTATCTGCCAGAATCTGCAGGTGGAGGATCACCACACCAGAGACCGAAGACATGAAGAAAGAAACAAGAAAGAACACATAACCATTAAATCCCAGTGATTCATAAAATCAGTCCTGAAACAACAACAACAATAAAACTGATTCAACTTTTAGTTAAAATGTGTGAGGATGAAAGAACACTGCAATGAAAATGTACCTCAAAAGTCTGGTTTGTTGTGCTGGAAAAATACAAACAATGTTGCACATGCCTAAGGTCATGACCTGTGAAACTCATTGCCCTTAAGGCCTATTACTGTTTCGGTGTTGCATACCTAGTCAAGGAACTTGTAGCGCCTATTTGAAGACAAGAAACCCTAAATGGACAGAAGTGTCAGTCAGACAGACAATGTGAGATATACGACTGTGAGCATGAACGCAAGGGTATAGATGTCGAGAAACGGAGAGACTAAGGGCTCTCAGCCTTGAACATTTATGTTGATGGTTGTTTGCCCACTTGCAAGTGTTTATTAAACCTTTAAAAGACTCTCTCTTGATTTTCGAGTCCTTCTTTACAAAATCTGCCTCCACATTTGTATTTCCTCATGTTACCACTAGAGAGCAACATCACTCTGAAATGTGTCACCAGAGAGAAACACCACCCAGAGCATCGTCACACCTCCAGCATTTCAAACGGTTTCCTTACTTTCATTTCTCAAATATCAGAACAAAATTGTTCCACTCTTCCAAAAAGTCTGCAAGTCTAGTTCAAATTAAACTATAAGACTCTAGCATATTTTTCCATAATGGTGTTAATAAAAGGATTTGAGTGCAATTTCAGATCAAATTTAATGAAAAAGTAATGTGCAGCATCACTGGTTTGGTTTTCAATACAACAGATCTAAATGACTTTCTGAAGTGGTTATCTGCAACATGTTGAACACCGTAAGTGCAGGGACATAATGACCGGAAGGTCTCGCTGGTTCAGAACATTACAGAAACAAAAACCTTTTAGATATTTTCCACAAATATTTTTCAAATAGTTTACTAATTATTTTTTATATATATTCTAATATTTTTTTATATTTTCCATATTTTCTCCTGGCCTCAGGACTCAGAGGAAACATCTGGCTGATCCACTGAATGAAGTCAACCAGTAGAGATACTGATCCGTTCTATCAGAGGGATACATCAGTATAATAAAAAATAAAAAACTTGAAGTTCACAGACAAAAAAAAAACAAAAAAAACTTTTTTCTGAAGATGTGTCACCATTTTTTTGGGGTTGTGTGTTTTGGGGGTTTCCTGATGTTTAGTAATAATATATAGAAGTTGTTGTCTTCACACTCGTGCTCCCTCACTGAAAAGCCTTCAGTAGGTTATCTGGTTGAGACTGTTCTTTTCATATGAAGTACTTGTTGTTGTTTGCCTTCAATATGTGTAAAATGTCTGAAATATATTTGTAAGATATATCCCCCCTCCCCCCTGGAAAATATCCAAAACATATTAGAATAATATCCAAAAACTGTTCGTAAACTATGTGAAAATATAAGTGAAAAATGTCTGACAAAATCATTAGTAAAATATGTAAGTAAATTAGTGAAAAATATCTGAAAATATTCGAAAAATATCCAGAACAAATCTGGAAAATATAAAAAGCACGATGCTGCTGTTTAACTGAAGGTGATGGACATCGATCAGTACGTTTTGAAACAATAAAAGAGTGTTTCTCAGGGAAAAAGACATGACTGCAGAAAAACTAACTTTGGTAAAGTGTGAAAGATATTGACAGATTCAAACTTCCTGGATCAATAACTCAGAACAGAAACGTTGTTGAAACACAAACGAGGGTTCTTTCTAACCGTAGTGAGGTAGACAACGAACTACAACCTCATTTTAATCACAACGAGCGTCTACAAAGTGCAACGCCGAAAGAGATGCTGTAAAAAATATTCAATAACTTCAGTATTATACAGTGTGGTACCATCAAAATTACTTTACACATCAATGATCTCCTCATAGTTGTACTACAACACTTAGTTTGGACAAACCTTGAATACCTTCAGTGTTATAGAGTGTAGTGCTAAAAGACTGTCTTCACACATCAATGGTTACACATTCACACATCCTGGTTATCCTACAATTGGTTTAGTTAATACGGAAGTTTCCCGCTACAAACTAGTAGTTTAATGAGCGTATACTTTAAAGTGTACTTTCATGAAATAAAAAGTGGGCTACTTTTGGGCTATTTTATTTTGTATTTTTCTGATTTTATTTTGTATTTATATGATTTTATTTTGTTTATATTTTCAGTTCTGGGTGTTAATTACTTTTATCATGCTTTTATTGGAAAGCACTTTGTAACCTTGTTTTGAAAGATGCTATATAAATAAACTTATTATTATTATTATTATTATTATTATTATTATTATTATTATTATTATTATTATTATTATTATTATTATTATTATCATTATTTAAACTGCATGCAAAAAAATACGTTTTTTGCCCCAAACTGCATGTGATTATCATAAAGTGGGCATGTCTGTAAAGGGGAGACTCGTGGGTACCCATAGAACCCATTTTCATTCACACATCTGGAGGTCAGAGGTCAAGGGACCCCTTTGAAAATGGCAATGCCAGTTTTTCCTTGCCAAAATTTAGCCTAACTTTGGAGCGTTATTTAACCTTAAACTTAAAGTACACTTAAAAGTATACTTTTATAAATTAAAAAGCGGGGCCATTTAGTCCCAAGAAGTATTGAAGTAGTGTACATTGATATTAGTATACTTATTACATAAAGCATACTTGAACTTTACTTAATTTTACTTCATAAAATAAACTTTTTCGTAAGGGTTGTCTTCTTTATGGCTTTAAGTTCATCTCTTTAATCACAAAGAAGCTATATCTTTGGGTTCTCAGCCTCTTAATTTGAGCTGGCTGCTCTCTGGTCTCTGTTTTTGTAACCTCCGTCTGCTTGATGGTCTTGCTGCCTCTGGAGTCTCCCGTTGCTCGATGAACGAGTGGAAGAAAAATTAAGAATTCATGCTGGTTTTGAGGCATGATTTAATATTTATGCGTGAAAGTTAAACTGCGTGCAAAAAAAAGATTGAGACTTATACCTCTTTATTCCAAGACAAAACATGAGCATTGCCAAACACAAGCTGATTTCCTTATTTTGGCTCTCCTGTGGCTTTAAAAGGAGTTTTTTTGTTTTGTTGGCAAGAAACACTTAAATCTGAGATTTTACACTCTGTATATTAGAACTGTGATATTGTACTACAAGGTGAATTATTTCGATATGTCAGCTCTAAAGTAAAGAGCAGAGGCCAAACACCAACAAACAATATATATATTTTTTAATTTCATACTTTGAGAAACGACGTCTTCACTGGAATGACAGATGTCAGATGCACTCCCAGACAGACAGACAGAAATTTGAATCTATCAATATCCTTGTCAGCCTACTTCAAGTTCACACGTTTTCTAGGGGCGTCTGCAGCCGGCTGCTCATTTTGTCCTGGGGGGGGGGAACTCCGCTGACCCCTGAGCCACCGCCAGGGATTGTCCTAATGCTAATCAGGAGGGGGGAACCAATTCATCGTCGCACAATTCGATTAGACATCTGCATATTGAGCATCTGCACCCCATGAAAATCTGCCAATACTTATACTCTCCCTCCCCCACATTCGGTGGCCCCCCCACAGGGGTAGCGCCCCACGACCCCAGGGGCAGCCTGTCCTTGGTCCCCGACCGCCTCCCCCTGTGTCTCCCCTCCTCCTGTCCCCTCCTGACCCCTGTCAGGCCCGGCTACAATACCTGACCCCGCCCCAGAGACGGGACTATTGGAGTTCAAGGTAACGGTCCCTTTTCTCTGGGTCCGTCTGCAGGCTGCCCTGCGTGGCCCCTGTCCGGCCCTCGTCCAATAATCATATGCACCGCTCTTTTTTTTCATACTTTCTCACAGACAGAAACACTTTTTGTTTTTTTTTCATTACAACCTTTTTCTTGAGAAGACGTGACTTTGCCTTGAAAATGAAGGCTTTCCTTTCTCTGGAGCTTTTCCATTGTAATCAAATCTGAACGCTGGCTCTTTATTCAGACATCTCTGCCACTCAGACGATTTCCCTCCTTTTTTGATCGCTCTTATTGATTCATCAGGCTCTCAGAGAGAGAGAGAGAGAAAGCCTTACCACACACAATGCAGTGTTCAGATGTAATTCGGTGATGCCCATGCCATAAAATCTACCACAACTTGCTGTTAGAACTACTGATATTTCAAATGTATGTTTTTGGTGATGCAGCATGTTCCTAAGTGTGACATTCACCATTTCAGCAAACTGCTTCTTGGAAGTAAACCCTCTAAAAATAGTGTCCATTTCCTCGTAGTATTTGTTTAATGTTTATTTGAAGACAGTTATCGTATGATCATGATAACAGGTTGATGAAGCACACATTGCAAATGTTTTCACATCTGAAAGAAGCCAATAGATGTATGTCTTTTTGTATCATTTTAGGCCAAACAAACTACTTAAAATCAGATAAAAACATTTGTTTCTATGTTCTGCAGTTCAACCTTGTAGCTCTAACGTGTGAATGAGAGTGACTGCATGATGTGATATGATGTATGATAGTGATAAACTATAGTGTGAAACTGTACAAATGTACTGTGATTATCTAAAAGCAAGGAATGTGATCATGGGGACTAACATCATCACACATGAATACAGTTGGGCTCATTGGATACACCAGAGTCTCAGCTTCACAGCGATATCCAATTTATGGAATTCATAGACTGTTTAGGGACCCCAGGATGTAGAAATATTCAAATACACCATTTTTAGAAAGGCAAAAATAACACATTTATTGATTTTAAGATTTTACTGCTTGTTTTTAAAGCCTTGAATGGTCTGGCTCCTGCCTATATCGGTGATTTGCTGACTCCCAATGAGCCTGATCGATGCTTGAGATCCTCTGGTAGGAGATCCTACTAACGGGTCCAAAATCCAAACCTGTTAACAAAGGTGACCAACCGGGCTTTTGCTGTCCGGGCCCCTCAGCTGTGGAACTCCCTACCTGAGGAACTCGGGCAGGCAAACTCAGTATCTTCCTTTAAATCTCTTCTTAAGACTCACTCTTTTTCTTAACTGATGGTGCACTGTTGTAACTATTTATGTGATTTTATTTTGTATTTTTCTGATTTTATTTTGTATTTTTCTGATTTTATTTTGTATTTTTCTGATTTTATTTTGTTTAGATTTTAAGTTCTGGGTGTTAATTACTTTTATCATGCTTTTATTGGAAAGCACTTTGTAACCTTGTTTTGAAAGGTGCTAGATAAATAAAGTTATTATTATTATTATTATTATTTATACTGCACGCAAAAAAATACATGTTTTTTGCCCCAAACTGCATGTGATTATCATAAAGTGGGCATGTCTGTAAAGGGGAGACTCGTGGGTACCCATAGAACCCATTTACATTCACACATCTGGAGGTCAAGGGACCCCTTTGAAAATGACCATGCCAGTTTTTCCTCGCCAAAATTTAGCCTAACTTTGGAGCGTTATTTAGCCTCCTTCCTGACAAGCTAACATGACACGGTTGATACCGATGGATTCATTAGGTTTCCTATAGTTTTATAGGACGTAGCTTCACACTGAATCTGAACCTGCTACAGCCTCTGACAGACAGTAAAGTCAGTCGGGATTGCCCTCGACCCCGCAGGTATCAGAGGGTTTAAGGAAGGTTAAAGTGCTGTAATTGACTCTTTTGTTTAACTCCCCTTTAACCTGTCTCGTCTACATCTTCTTCCCAGAATGCCTTTTGATGGTGCCCAGAGAACAGGCATGGACCTTTTACATCCACCTGTTGTCAGAATTAATCAAGATCACCGTTTTAAAGTGTTTATCAGTTCAGGTTTAAGCATGAAGTCTGATGGTGTGAACGCTCCATGGGGTTTATGTGTGTTCCTCGATGCACGTGTTGTGTTGGTATGTGCACCGCCGATCACTTTGAACCTCGTCTCTCTGATTCTTGGCAGGAAGTGAGTGTCGGCGGCTCTTGGTCGTAAAACTGCTTTTGGTTGCTCTCCCAGAGTGCAGAGAGGACAGAGAATCTCTGTGTCACCTCGCCGTGGCACGGGATATGAGGAGATCGCCGGGAATGTCAATAACCGCTCAAACCGAGGACGAGCTGCTGCTGCCCGATCTCAGTGCAGCAGAACCACCTGAATATCAATTTAAGAGGAATTAAAATGCAATTATGGTACCTTTTTCCCCCCTAAATAACACAAAGACAATGCATTTTGTATCTCTTTACCCTGAGCTATTGAGCAATTTAAATTCAAAAGTGTCTTTAAATGACTGGAAAACAGTTTGAAGAGATTTTACAATAGAAACACAGGTCATCTCTGAGGAAACTTGAGAATAAACTAATAGCTAACATGAGGGAGAAACCCTCTGAGAACGACATCATTACCTATTTTTAGGCCTGTCAATCGATTAAGATATTTAATTGTGATTAATCACATGATTGACCGAAGTTAAACGTAATCAATCACACATTATTTATCCGCTCAAAATGTACCTTTAAGGGAGATTTGTCAAGTATTTAATCCTCTTATCAACATGGGAGTGAACAAATATGCTGCTTTATGCAAATGTATGTATATATTTATTATTGTAAATCAATTAACAACACAACACAATGACAGATATTGATCCAGAAATCCTCACAGGTACTGCATTTAGCATAAAACAATATGCTCCAATCATAACATGGCAAACTGCAGCCCAACAGGCAACAACAGCTGTCAGTGTGTCAGTGTGCTGACTTGACTATGACTTGCCCCAAACTGCATGTGATTATCATAAAGTGGGCATGTCTGTAAAGGGGAGACTCGTGGGTACCCATAGAACCCATTTACATTCACTGATCTGGAGGTCAGAGGTCAAGGGACACCTTTGAAAATGGACATGACAGTTTTTCCCTCACCAAAATTTAGCGCAAGTTTTGAGCGATATTTACCGTCGTTCTCGCTCTCTCTGTCGCTCCACCTCTCACGTGCATGCTGCTCACTCCACACTGCAGAAGAGTTAGTTTAGCTCTGAGAATATCTAGTGAATGTACAGTGGACGTTTGTGCAGAAATAACTGCTGCAGCTCCTCCAGACCAACAGAGGTTTCCCGTGTCTTGTGAAGTGACGGGGCTCCGCAGAGAGAAGCGTTATCGTCTCCGACCAAAACTCCGGCGTCTCCCCCGTTCCCTCCGGCCATGGTCGGGAGGCTGAGGCAGGAAAAGCCAACACTAGGATCAGCATTGATTCATGGAGAGACCTTCGTCTGGTCAGCTAACATTACTGCCAAGCAGCTGAAATATAGAGTGATATTGTGCTTTTAGCTGACGTGTTTCGCCTCACTGTTTTGAGCGATGCTCCTTCATGTCTATTTAGAGCGAGCACAAGCGCCAGCAACAGGATGCTGACTTTCATTGACTTAACGGCCACAGGTGTCGCTGTTAACAAGCATTTCAGATTCTTACAAACAGTCCTTTAAACCACAACTATCCAGAATTCACATTTATATTTCCTGAGGAGAAAAGGTTCATAAAACAATCTGAATATGTCAGTTTGATATAAAAAACTTTTCATATGCAGTTTGGAGAAAAGCTGTGATCCTATTTTGTTTTCTTCTATCAACAGTTGATATTACATAGTTTCACTACATCTTACAGCCAGTTAATAAATGCATTGACTTTGTCATCTGGTATATGCGGTATGACTTTGCCGGGGAAATCCTCCAGTGTACAGAGAGCCACGCTTTTGGTGTTTCCGTGTTGTTTTGAATAAACAGAGTAAGAACCGTACAGTTAGTAAGAGAAGAGCGCCACCTACAGAGAGTAAAACTTTATACGCAGAATATCCAAACAACAGATTCTAACAAATGTTTCCCATAATAACAAGGATTCATCATTTCATGTGCTCATCATTCATGATGAGTAAATCAAAGGAACAACTTGAAAGTTAAAATGAGTTAAGAGAAAGTTAAGAAAATACTTAACATTTCCCTTCCAATCATTTCGATCATTTTGACTTTTAGGTCCTTTTTCAATAAAATCTTTTCAATAAAATTAGTAAACGCTATGATTTCTTCTTCACTGGTTAAAGGAACGAGACAAACTTTTATTGATTTACGAGGATAAAAAGGCACGTTTTCTCCAACACTTGATCCATCTTCAAAAATTAATTGAGTTGTCAAAATGGTTGTCCGTTGGTTTTATCTGCTGTGAAGCTCGGGGCTCAGCGTTCTCCCATCGGGGTATATTTGTAGCTACAACACAATGTTCAAAAGCCTTTGTCCCTCATCCCATTGCTGTGATCTGCGTCTCAGGGCTCGTGGACAAAAGGTGTCAAACGGAGCGTTGGACTTGGCCTGCCATGTCCTCCCGAGGCTGCTCCTAATCCTATTACTGTGGGCTGTGGAGGAGTATGGATCCCAGCAACTATTAAAGTCTATGAGGGGGGCCTGTGTATTTACTCTGTGTATGTGCGTGTGTGTGTTCTTGTGTGTGTAATTGTATTGTAAGCGACTTCTTATCCACGTTGTCATAATGTGTTATCCACTGATGCGGCTCAAGGTTTAGCCGTCTTTTTCTGTTCGCCACGGAGCAGGTGGACGATTCAATCTTTACTGCTTCTGGACGTCCGCCGCTCGATCCAACGAGGAAGGAGCTTCACCTAGTAGCCTGTTTGATGGTGTAATGAGGATTGTTTTATGTACAGTTGGAATGTCTTACAGGAATAAAATAAGTACAATAAATTATCTTCTTCAGTTAAAACCCTCTGAGACCCACAATAGACCAGTTTCAGTCTTTTTTAGGGGGGTCCAGGGGGTCTTTAGGGGGAGATAGCAGGTCAACACTAGATGTCACACAGAAGTGGTGTACATCATCTGAAAGCTGGAACCTGAAGACTAATTTGAGATGCAGCTCATAAATCAGAAATAAACAGGAATTAATTATTTACTTGTGTTGTGTAAAACTGCTCAGAAACCCCCTTATTGTCAATCTAGCTAGGAAAGCCATCCATCCTCTGAATGCTCTAGGTACAGTGAGACCCAATTTATGTAATTCCAAGACTGTTTAGGGATCTGCATCATGAAATGGGCATGTCTGTAAAGGGGAGACTCGTGGGTACCCATAGTACCCATTTTCATTCACATATCTTGAGGTCAGAGGTCAAAAGACTCCTTTTGAAAATGGCCATGCCAGTTTTTCCTCGCTCAAATTTAGCCCAACTTGCGAGTGTTATTTCGCCCTGAAACTGAACCTGCTAGAGCCTCTGAAAGACAGCATAGTCGGTCGGGATCGGGTCTCAGAGGGAAGATAAAATTGAGGCAGATGTTGTAGTTGGAGCCAAGAAGAAACGATTAAAAGATCAGTGCTTGACTTTTAATCGGCAACGTTAAAAACCACAGACCGAGCCAGAAATCAGACCTGAATTTCAACAGCCACGTTAAAGGCAGGGTGGGCGACAGAGAGTGAGGACACATCTGATTGTTTTTCAGATTACCTGTCTCATGCCTTACTGTCATATTTGCTCCAATTCTCCCCACTGCTGCTTTAAATCTCTGTGATTTTTTACACACCTTCATCAATGATTTCCTCATATTCAGCTCTGAAGAATTTATTTTTCAACAAATTCTGCCAATGAAAAAGAATGTACAGTTTATTCACAGTACGTCTCAGCTGTGTAGTCAGCTGTGGTTCAATGGAAAGAAGCACCTTAATGACCAGACTGCAGATTAAAAACAGGAAGTATGAGAGAGAAGTCTAGGTCAGGGGTCAGCAACCTGCGTCTCTTCAGCTCCTCTCCAGTGGCTCCCTGTGGATTTATAAAAATGGAAATGAATAACTGTTCTTTGTTTACATTTAAATTTCTTTTTATCATTGTTGTAGGTCTATGGTACGACGGTATGACGGAGTATTAGGGCCACATTGAGGAGAAATAATAAATCTTAGATTTAGAGAATAAAGTCATAATAATATAAAGTAGTCTTTTTACGACTTTTTTTCTCGTAAAGATATGACTTTATTCTCATAACATTCTGACTTTATTGTGTAAATCTCAGATGTGTTTTCCCTCAATGTGGCCCTAATACTCCGTAGTACATTGTCTCTTTGGCCCTCACTGCATTAGACTTATAGACTATATACTTACACTATAAACTGTGTTACCTTCATCACAATGATCACATGTTTTGCGGCTCCAGACAGATTGTTTTTTTTTGTTTGCCTAAAATGTCTCTTATGATAGTAAAGGTTGCTGACCCCTGGGCTAGGTAAAGATATGAGATGCAAGAAGATTTCTGAAATGTGTTTTCCCATGTTGAGCGTAATATCGATTCATCACCTTCAGTTTGTCTTGTGAGCAGTTTTGGAGCTCAAAATGAACAAAATGAAATGTCATCGAACGACCTTTTGTTTCCTCTGGGGTATCACTTATCTGGCTAAAGTGCAGGCCACACAGACACACAGACAGACGCACACGCAGCCGTCCTCTCAATAGTCACATGTGTGTGTACACTGAACAGAGTCAATTGCCTGTCAAATGCTGTGCGCGATTAGACACCAGTAGGTGTGAGGCCTAATAATGCAGGCGAGCCTCCCAAAGCCTGGATGTTGTGGGGGCCCCACTCTGTGAACCCCGTGGCCCCTCTCACTCCCCTTCAACCCCCTCCTCCCTTTTTCATCTCACCGCCCCAGTTCAATGTTAATGTCCAGTGTTGGTGTCCACTCTTCGGACGTCTCCCTCCTGAGTAAAAAAAAAACCCTGAGAAGAAAGGGTGAAAAACAAGAGAAAGAAAACCAAACCTTCCCTCCTTCTTTTCTCACCCTGGCCTCCTCTTGTGTGCTGTCCAGCTGGCTGTGACCCTTTGACCCCCACTGACCCTCACTCCTGACCCCTGGACCCGTTCCCACGCCACGCCTTTTTGTGTCCACCTTCGCCATGGCAACACCTTGGTCACTGCTGCTGCCACGGTAACAGATGGACAGGGGCCTGGAAATAACTTCATTCAGCCCCGCCCGGAGGGGTGAGCACCATGGACAATCTGCCCTAAGCCCCCCCCACCCCCGTCTCACACACATACTTGGACACACACACAGCACCCCCCAACCCAACTTTGACACCTCCTGTGCCACATTCTAACACCCCAATCCCCCTTTGGATGCGTTCCCTCAGCGGGGGCCTCTGGGTATCGGGGCCTGATAGAGTCATTAACACGGAGATCCCAGATCCACCCTGGCATGAACACGGCACATACATGGGAATAAGAATACGTTGGCACAGAGAAGCATTAAAAAGAGACACCCCGAAGTCACCCACATATCCCGTTTCACACCGCTGGTTATTTATGGTCCAGGGCGTAGGAGCACTAACTTCATCACCGTGCTGTAATTATCTCTCTGCTTCTTTTATTAGCTCTATTGTTTTCTCACATCCTCCGATGAGAAGAGAGGCTGGGTGGGGGGGGGGGAGTTGTAAAGACACAGAGCTGAGCAGCGGGGGATCTGTTTGCTAAACTCTGAGACAAACGACGAAGTGAATAGCATCGCTGAGTAGCTCAATAAGGTGCAGCAGGAAAATGAACTGCAACAGTTTTGGTGCTAATCAGTAACTAACCTCTAAACAAGGTTGTGTGTGCGCTTTGTCTCCTTCTTCTTTTGGGGGAAACAACTCCGGGACGGACACTGTGAATACATTAAAGGGGGGGATAGTGTAGTAATTACCGGTGCTGAATGAGGTCCGTGCAGAAGGAAGAAGAGGGTTGACACTGTTGAAACACACTTGTCTTTGTAAAGAGAGAGCTCTGATCCGCCGGGTCTCATCTTGAACTCGCTCGCAGAGAGAAAAACAAACAAGTAAACAAACAAAATGGCGACCGCTGACACAATAGAGGTCTCCCATCTAGAAGGTTTATCAGGACGCTCTTCAGCTTTGTCCGAGAAAAAAAGAAAAAGACGTGCAACTTTTCCCTTTTATGAAAAGGCTGCGTCGTCTTGACGTCAATTTATTGAGGTTTAGTGAAGATGTTGACTTGAAATGTGCATTTTTTATTTAAACTGGGGAGCAGGTGTGTGTGTGTGTGTGTGTGTGTGTGTGTGTGTGTGTGTATACCACCGGCAACCGCAAAGTCACACAAACAAAGACACTTATTACATTTTTAGGATTTGGTATGCCATCCTTACATGCATCTGCATCCCACTATCTTTCCCTCTCGTTTCCCTCCCTCCCTCCCTCACCCGTCCCTCCCCTCCTGTGTCCAACACCCCCTCATCCTACCCGGTCCCCCCCTCTTTTCTCCCTCCCCTCCCCTCCCCTCCCCTCTGCCTCTCACCCAGTTCATTGTACCAAAGGAGATTTTCTCCATTGAGGCCCAGTCTCTTAGGTAACCCCAGCGCTGCATGAAATGAGGAGAGGAAGAGAGCGAGAGACAGGGAATGAGAGAAAGAGGGAGGGAGAGAGAGAGAGAGAGAGGGCGGGGAAATTGAGAGAGAGAGAGGGCGAAGGAAATGTAAAGGCGGAGGGGAGGGCCGGACAGAAAGGGTTGAAGAAGAAGAGGGAGAAGGACGCAGGATCAGAAGGAGGCAGAGGCGGGGAGAGTGAAAGATGGAGAAGTAGGACAAGTGCGGTCAGACGTCGACAGCGATACAACTAAAAAACCTCGACCCAGAACTGAGGGAGGAGGAAGAACGAGAGGCGAGGATGTCTGTCGCAAATGTAAGGATGAAACCTCTGTGGATGAGAGGGACTTTATCACAGGCTTTTTTTGCAGAAATTCGTGATCCAGATTTTAGGGCCCAAGGGGTCCAAACACCGGGAACCACTACTGCACTTTAGTCTTCTTTTCTGCTTTGAGTTGATAATTAACTGATGCAAATTTACACCTTTTTTTTCCACTTTTGAACAGAACAAGTCTTTTTGAAACGGGGTGCAGGAGCCTGTGTGGGAGCAGGACCTACAGAGGAGTGGGATCCAGATGAGTTTAGGCCTCGAGGCCTCTTTTAAGACCACAGCCTGTTACAGAGCAAAACGGAGCACACTATTTTTAATCAAAATAGATAATATAGATGCTTTTAATATAGGTATTCAACACCTAGAAAAACTTTTTTGCAAAGTTTTATATATTTCTGGAAAAGTTTCTTATTGGCATTCATGACAGAAATGCTTCACTTCCATGTTGCATATAGATGACATGAAGAAGAGACAATGTTTTCCAGTTTACTGGCTATTAGAATATAAACACATTCTTGTATTTCAGCATTCAGATCACATTTTAGGACCTTTTTTTCCTCTTTTTTTTTAACTATTTGGTGGATTTTCTGGCTCTGTGATTTTGAGTGTAAACTTTGTTCTGAACAGAGACTTTAACTGTAAGGGAAAGGACTCTCTGAAACGCTGCCATCCTTTGTGGCCATGCTGCTCTGCACCTCAATGGTGGGCACACAGCACATGGGGTTCCCATGAATAGGCCAGGCCTCACCAAAGACCACATCATTTGGATAAAGACGGGGCTCCCACAGAAAGAGAAAACACCTCACGGAGCGAATCAGATAAAGAGAAAATGTTGCGTACGGCAAATCAGATTAGGGCGAGTCAGAGCTTTAACTTTTTTAGTTTTCAGTTTTCCCCCCCCGCCCTCCCACCCTCCTGCCTCCGACTCAGTAAAATTTACTACCGCTGCAGCTCATGTGTCTGATAATAATGCGCTCTACTGCTGTGCTGAGTTATCATCTCAGGCTTTTGTCTTCTTTGATCCGTGTGACCGTTGGGGGACCCACTTCTTCTTTTGTACAGGGTCACATCGCCGGCTCCTTTTGGACGGGCCTGCCCCCGGGTGGTGACCCCTTCGTTCATCATGGTGTCACCCACACAGAGGACAAGCATGAGTTAGAGCTTTCTCCCTCTCCCTTTTCTCTTCCTTTCTTTCTCCCGCCTTCCCGCTCATTCCTGTGTTCTAGTCTGACCATCCTTTCCTTCTTGTCCATCCTAAAGGCGCTGACCTGAGGCGAGCTGGAGGTCAAACGCTGAACTTCAACAGATGGAGGACGTGATATTTGGATGGAATCGCACCATTCACTCTGGATTGAAGCTGAACTGACTTCAGCGACCTTAAATTGCAAACCAACGAACCAGGCAATCCCCCCAACCCATCCAAGTGCGCGTGAGTATATGTGAACATGCCCATTACCGAGAGGAGGACGGAGGTCCGGAGCTGATTGTCCAAACGCAATTCTTGCGTCTGCCTTTGTGAAACCAGGAGTTGTGGATGGACATCACGCCCCTGACCTCTGACAATCAGCGAGGGCCAGACCACCGAGGACGGGATAGAACTCTGCAGCTTTGTGGGTGGATGAGCGAGAGACACTGAAAGACAAACAGAGAGAGGGAGAGAGCAAGGGAGATATTGAATTAGGGAGAGTGTGTGTTTATGCAAATGGAAAGCCTGTAAGAGCGTCTCTTGACATTTTTTGGAGGTCAGCACAACTTTTTTTCCAAACCAGACCAGAATGGTTTCAAGTTGGGCCTGTAAAATATTTCACTTTAAAGCTTTTACCTTAAAACCGAACAAGATGTAAAATGAACAGTCATTTCTGCTCTTCAGGTCAAGTCAGGTGTGTAGTGAAAAGCTTCAGAGAGCTGATTTACAAGACAGGCCGGTGAATAATTAATGTCATCATCGGTTTGAAAAGTAATGGCAGAGAACAGAGACGGCAGGTGGACGGCAGCCAAATGGGAAGCGAAGAGGAAGTCAATTAATTTATTTGGCAAATCACGCAACACAAATTTGTCTATGCCAAATTCTGAAACAGAACCCTACACATATTTCACGGCAAAATTGGAACGTTTTTTTTTCCCAAAATGCAAAAGATATGGTAAACTTTCTCTTTCACACTGATCTGAGTTTCAGCAGAGTTTAACAGGCTGAGGGTTGAGATTGACTTGATGCTTAAACATCCAAGTTAACTTCAGAGAAAAGAACAAATAACCCCACTGCCAATAGCATATATTTCTGACTTTGTTTTGTATATTTTTCCTGCTCATACGCTCATACAGGCCTGGCTCTGCAGATCAGGAGAGGGGGTTAGAGTGTGTTGGCGGAGCAGAAAGGGGGCTGCTCTCACCGTGTTAAGTACAGTTGAATGTGTCCGGTTCACACTTCAGCACCGGCGTCTAGAGAGGGTCTTGCTAAATTTCCAGTGGAAGGGGTGAGAGTGACAGAAAAAGGAGAGTGAATGAGGGGAGGGATGTGTGTGTGTGTGTGTGTGTGTGTGTACTTACCCTCTATGTGTTTGCCTCTGTGCGTTTTTTTTTCCTTGTATTTGACAAAGTTCAGGGGGCCAGACTTGGAGAGAGAAAAGGGAAAATGAGAGCAAGTAAAGGATTTGAATGAGGTGGTGAGAGGGGAGGGAGGGAGAGAGGACAGTGAGAATGGATGAAAAAGAAGGCATAGATCTGACAGAGAGAGAGAGAGAGAGAGAGAGGGGACGGAGCGGAGGACAAGAGGACATTTTTTTTGGAGGGAAAAGAAGACCATGCAGGCACCCTGAAATCTGTGTGGCAAAATAGTCCGGCGCTTCACAGCACGAGTGGCATGAATTTGGTGATATTTATAGATTGAAGCTGCAGGAAGCGACAACTCATTCTGGGAAATATGTATAGAGAAAGAGAAAGAGAGAAAAGGGAGAGAGAGAGCGGGAGAGAGAGAGCGAGAGAGGGGTGGGAGGGAGATCAAGAGCGAGGCTGCATTAATATGCTAATGGCCTGAGTGAATGCACAACAGGCCCACTGACCAGGCTAATCACTGGTGGACACACACTGAGGCTAATCCCTCACGCAGCACTCTCTCTCTTACACACACACACACACATACACACACACACACGCACACACACACATACAGTGCAGGTTAAAATATTTGGACAGTGACACATTTTGTGTTGCTTTGTCTCTGTACTCCGGCTCATTGGATTTGAAATGAAACACTGAGTTTGAGTTTAAAGGGCTGACTTTCAGGTTTAATGTGAGGGTGTTTATGTCCTTATTGGGAATTATATCCCTTTTTATTTACAAATTTTATGACACTATTGCAGGATAATGATCTCAAACAAATAATTTTTAGGGTCAAGTGGTTGAGTGTCACCACAATCAAACTGTGCACGTGTCACTCGCTGAAGACCAGATAGATAGAATACGAAAATTCAGACAGAATTCAGACAAACTGACTGCAAAGGATTTGCAACTGCAATATTAATTGCATAATTCAATTAACTTAAGTTCATGTAACATTTTCAATTATATCAGTTTGAGGGAAAAGGGAATAAGTTTGATAAGGATGCACAATGCATCATGATTTATTTCAAATCCAGTGTGCAGGAGTACAGAGACAAAATAATAATAAAAAAAAAAATGTGTCACTGTCCAAATGCGGAGACACTTGAGGGAGAAGACATGCAGGGGGAAATCAACATGAAATCCACAACACACTAATGCACACTAGTGGCTCCCAACTGTTGCTTTTATGTGTCTCTCATCATGTTATGTAATGTCTGTAATAATTAATATTGCTGTCATATTATATGTAAAAATGATGCAAAGAGGAAAATGCATAGTAATAAAAAAAAATAAACTTTCAAAGCCAGTTCTGATGTTGTGGTCTGTTTCTTCCTCTGGAGCTAATTGGTGCATCTGAACTTTTTTTTTTTTTTTTTATCAGTTTCTGAAAAAAATAATGTTTATACTCTTGAAAAGTTCTGAGGACTAAAATGCTTCATGAATTACAAACACCACTTATAAAGTGTAACAAGGATACAGATTAATTTATGCGACTTAAAAAAGACTTATAATAGTTAGAATAGTTTCTGTTTAGTGACCACTGATTGATTACTTTGCCTGTCTGTATCAATATTATAATGTAAAAGAATAAAACAAATTTTTAATCTTAATCAATCAATCAATTTTTAAAAATAATGTAACGCTGACATAATAAAAAATAAAAGTGGAAATGACTTATCTTTCGCTGCTAGTTTTATTTGACTCATGTCTGCCTGGAAAAAAAAGTGTTTACAAAAGTTTAATCTGGACAGTAGTTGATAGAATGTAAAGTTAAACATCTGCATGGATATTTAGATCAAATTGTGCATTACACCATGTACACGTTTTGTGTAATGCCATTTTGGCCCCCTTGAGGGTGATGAAGCATCAAAAACCTGCTGGAGCTTTCAACCACATGCAAGAGGTGGCAAGAATACTGTCTGCAGCCTCCCAAATCATGGAAAGCTTTAATGTCAAACTATCTCTTTTCTCTCTTTTTTTGTCATTTTTGACACAAAGCAGGTAAACTGTGAACACAAAAAAAACAGAAATTCATACCTCATTGCATATACAGACAAAAGATAAAGCTGGGTGTCCAGCTGGGGTGATGCAAAACAGACTTCTTGTGTTTTTAATTATTATTTTAATCCTCATTATAGTGATGCAAAAATTACAATTGTGACAACAACACCTAAACACTCTCTGTCTAACCTTCCTGTTCAATTATAAGGGATGCAACAAAACCAAGATTCATATAAAGTAGGCCTGCTGTAGCAAAATAATGACAACAATAATATCTAATATTTAGATCAACGACACAGAGTTATATAAAACCCTCACAGGACACTTGATAGCAAGAATGACTCTTGATTCTTTGATAAAAACACTCAACAATGGCTTTTCTTTTGTTTTCTTCCATGTCTCTGCAGGGGAAGCTTTTATTTTACTACTTCTCTCACAGCAACTGGTGCATTATGTGTCATAACTCTTATAGTCTAACATGGTTTAGGCCACACCGTACCATTTCTGATCAAAGAAAAATGCACACAGCTGAATATTTGTTGCTACACTGCCAGCATCCTTAAATGAATACATCTCAGCTCAACTATGCTAATACATTTTTGTGTTGTTTTTTTTTGTAAAATATACAGATACCTTTCAAGTTGATTTCAAGCAGCATTATAAATACAGTAAACCGAAAATAATCTGCTGTCAGCTTGACAGAAAAAAAAACTCTGCCCATTTAGTTAATGGAAATGATCAGATTGAATGTATATATATATATATATGTTGCCAAAATTGTTGTAATGCGGATGCTGAGGATATAAATTAATATAATAATTATAATAATTATATTATAATTAATTAATAATGTTTAGGTTGATTTCTACTGGATATGAGACCAAACACTGTACATCTATATTAACAGTGAATAAAATGTAGATTTATTTATTTTTTACTTTATTTAACCTTTATTTAAAGGTCCCATATTGTAAAAAGTGAGATTTTCATGTCTTATATATTATAGAGCAGGTTTAAGTGCTTTATATAAATACTGTTAAACTATCAAAACGCTCAATATACGGAGAAATACACACAGCCCGTATTCAGAAATTGTGCGTTTGAAACAAGCCGTTAGGATTTCTGTCCATTTGTGATGTCACAAATATACAATATTTAGACCATTTCAAAGTTTTAAATGTAAACAAATAAGTTAAATGTGTCCCAGATTATTTCCTGTTGCAGTGTATGTGAATAACATCAGCTGACAGGAAGTAAACATGGACCAAGCTGTTGCCTAGCAACGTAATTCCATTGCAATTCAGTTGAAATGAGCTAAAACGGAGCGTTTCAGACAGAGGGTGAATACAGGTATATTCAGGCAGACAGTAAGAGGAAAATAATGTTTTTTTTTTAAATATTACAGCATGTAAACATGTTCTAGTTGAAACACTAAATACAAGTATGAACCTGAATATGAGCACGATATGGGACCTTTATTAATTAACCAGGAAGTCCCTTGAGATTAAAATGTATTTTTCGATGGAGACCTGTCAAATGACGTTAACATAAACCCATATGTCATTGTATTGCAAATCTGATGTCTTTCCTATATGTGGCCTTTGCAGTTATAAAGGATCACGCTTCTTCCAGACATCTGTACATGTCTGCTGCTCCTGCAAGCATTGAAACATGTTTGTGTAATTAATGTGCAAGTAGAAGATGAAGAGATCATAACTTATACAGGACTGCAGCACTGGTTTGTTTTCCATTGCAGCAGGTCCACCAGTGACCTCCAATAACCTTTCCAGCAAATGAATAGCTGAACTTGTCTTGACCTCTTGACCTCTTGCCCTGGATGCGTCTCCATCCTCCTCACTGACATGTGAGATGCAACATGACCACACAACCCCTTTCTCCTGTCTTAAGAAAGTCGGGCTGCAGTTGTTTTTTTCAGTGGATTCTACGGCAAATGTTCAACTACGAGAGCACTAAGCCAAATCCTCCACCATGATCATGTGTTCATCCTTACAGGGGGAGGGAGGGCAAAGCGGGGGGAGAGACAGACCCATTTGGCTATTGTCATTGTATTGCAAATCTGATGTCTATCCTATATGTGGCCTTTGCAGTTATAAAGGATCACACTTCTTCCAGACATCAGTACGCATTGAAAAAATGTTTGTGCAATTAATGTGCAAATAGAAAAGAAGAGAATAATAATAAAATGTAGATTTTTTACTTTATTTAACCTTTATTTAACCTTTATTTAAAGGTCCCATATTGTAAAAAGTGAAATCCTCCACCACCATCATCATCATGTGTTCATCCTTACAGAGGGAGGGTGGGTTGCCTGCGAGGCGGAGCGGAGGGAGAAGGAGGGTTGCCTGTGAGGCAGAGCGGAGGGAGAATGAGAGTTGCCTGTGAGGCAGAGCGGAGGGAGAAGGAGGGTTGCCTGTGAGGCAGAGCGGAGGAAGAAAGAGGGAGGGTTGCCTGCGAGGCAGAGCGGAGGGAGAAGGAGGGTTGCCTGCGAGGCAGAGCGGAGGGTTTAGGAGGGTTGCCTGCGAGGCAGAGCGGAGGGAGAAGGAGGGTTGCCTGCGAGGCAGAGCGGAGGGAGAAAGAGGGTTGCCTGCGAGGCAGAGCGGAGGGAGAAGGAGGGTTGCCTGCGAGGCAGAGCGGAGGGAGAAGGAGGGTTGCCTGTGAGGCAGAGCGGAGGGAGAATGAGAGTTGCCTGTGAGGCAGAGCGGAGGAAGAAAGAGGGAGGGTTGCCTGCGAGGCAGAGCGGAGGGAGAAGGAGGGTTGCCTGCGAGGCAGAGCGGAGGGAGAAGGAGGGTTGCCTGCGAGGCAGAGCGGAGGGAGAAAGAGGGTTGCCTGCGAGGCAGAGCGGAGGGAGAAGGAGGGTTGCCTGCGAGGCAGAGCGGAGGGAGAAGGAGGGTTGCCTGTGAGGCAGCGCGGAGGGAGAAGGAGAGTTGCCTGCGAGGCAGAGCGGAGGGAGAAGCGGACCCTCGTTTAGACCTGGTCAACACATCGTTTCATGTGAAGAAGCTGAGCCGTTAAACAGTCAGTAATCCGTCTTTATTTACACTCAGAGTGTTGTACTACATGTAGGTAGGATATGAGTAGAGGAACGAGGTTCAGGAGGAACAACCAGCTCTAGAGCTGCTCTGTTATCGGCTGTCTGCTCTGCTGCGCTGCGTTAGCATGAAGCTAGGTTAGCATGAAGCTAGGTTAGCATGAAGCTAGGTCAGCTGGCTTGTTTTGCCATCTAACACCAGCCGGAGCCTCATTTCACCAACACGTAACGTTCATCATCATGACCGTGTTAAACACCATGCTGAGGTATTAATGACAGTTTAACGTGTTTGCAGGAGGGAAGCTAACACTAGCCTGTTAGCTCAACGGACATTTAGCCGCTAGCTAGCTAGTGACGACAAGGCCTCTGGAAAGGAGGCAGGGACACGCGTCATCAACGCGTCATGTCTCCGGGGTGTATTGCACATGCGCAGTAGAATCTGACCTGGGCTGCGTTTGAATAGAGCATCGCTCAACACAGTGAGGAGACACACGTCAGCTAAAAGCACGATATCACTCTATATTGCAGCTGCTTGGCAGTAATGTTAGCTGACCAGACCAAGGTCTCTCCATGAATCAATGCTGATCCTAGTGTTGGCTTTTCCCGCCTCAGCCTCCAGACCGCGGCCGGAGGGAACGGGGGAGATGCCGGAGTTTTGGTCGGAGACGATAACGTTTCTCTCTGCGGAGCCCCGTCACTTCACAAGACACGGGAAACCTCTGTTGGTCTGGAGGAGCTGCAGCAGTTATTTCTGCACAAACGTCCACAGTACATTCACTAGATATCCTCAGAGCTAAACTAACTCTTCTGCAGTGTGGAGTGAGCAGCATGCACGTGAGAGCGGAGCGAGAACGAGCGCGTTGTGTGAGTGAAGACAAGCAGGCAGAGGAGCGGTCTGAACAGCGTAGCCACACGCGAGCGTGCACATGCGAGCGCGCATTGGAAACCGACCCGGTAGATTTATACGTGTAAAAAGTTACAAACAGTCCCTTTAAAGCGACGCACCATTCGGCCGTTCATAATAACAAATGATATGCTTATCTTGCATATTATTATCATACAGCAGTCATATACTAATTGGGATTCATGTTTAACATGAGTGGACAGTGACAACCATTTAGTTTCATTTTATTTTTAACTATTTAAAACTATGTAACAAGTAACAAACAAAACAAGAATAACATAAAATGAACAGTAAACAATCAATTAACAAATAATCAACATAAATACATATCACATGTCCGAAAAGAAGTTGGGAAGAAGTATATGATCCTACACTTTCAACATATCTCCAACAATTAACTCAATATATATCATATATTCCTTTGTATATTTCAGCTGCAGTCTAGAGAAAGAGCAGTCGGATTTTCTGAACACAAAGGTTGTCTTTTCTTAAATCCTTCTGAATTTTCCTTCTCACCTTTCCTTGACCTCATGACTTTTTCCATTGAGGTCAAGGAGAAGTGGTTAGGAAAAGACGTTAGGACGTAGTTATTTTACTTTTCGAACGCAGCCCTGCAGCTTGAGTTACACTGCGCATGCGTTGTATCCCCATGTACCAAAGACACGTGTCCCAGCCTCCTTCCACAGGCCTTGGTTGACGAGTTTAGCCTGCTAGAAGCGCTGGTTTGTTGTCTGGGCTCCATCTATATGCTGGAATAATGGGATGTTTTCTTCACTGCATTGATCCTAACGTAGTCAGTGTTTGGTATTAATATATTCTTATTTATTTCATAACCCTGTGTATTTGGTCAGGCATCAGTTTAGCAGCTGAATACTTTGCAAACCCCTTGAAAATCAAATGCAAAAAAAATGCATCAAATAGCGTTTTATATCTATTGATAAGCATGCAGACATATATCTGTTATCTATTGATAAGCATGCAGACATATATCTATTGATAAGCATGCAGACATATATCTATTGATAAGCATGCAGACATACATCTTCTATCTATTGATAAGCATGCAGACATATATCTGTTATCTATTGATAAGCATGCAGACATATATCTGTTATCTATTGATAAGCATGCAGACATATATCTATTGATAAGCATGCAGACATATATCTTATATCTATTGATAAGCATGCAGACATATCTGTTATCTATTGATAAGCATGCAGACAGATATCATATCTATTGATAAGCATGCAGACAGATATCTTATATCTATTGATAAGCATGCAGACAGATATCTTATATCTATTGATAAGCATGCAGACATATATCTTATATCTATTGATAAGCATGCAGACTGCTCATAACCCTGCAATAGACTTATCTATTGATAAGCATGCAGATGTATCTATTGATAAGCATGCAGACATATATCTTATATCTATTGATAAGCATGCAGACTGCTCATAACCCTGCAATAGACTTATCTATTGATAAGCATGCAGACAGCTCCTAACTCTGCAACAGACAGCTCATAAAGCAACCCAATCTTGCCCTTTCCTCAGTGTTCCAGTGTCATCAGGCACTATAGACTCTGAGATGTTAAAAGCAAAGCACATTTTACTGGAATGCTTGGATCTCTTGATACAAAATAAAACATACAGTTGCAAACTGCAAGGCTGCTTAGTATTTGTTGAAATCGTTGTTTAACTAGGGATAGATCAATATATTTGTAATTGGTTGGATATCAGCTTTAATGCCAGCCCATTATTATTATTATTATTATTAGCAGGTATTTGGTTGATAATTGAACTGCCATATTTGTGTTTTAGTATGAGAATATATTAAAATGATCCCTGTATCACCTCTATTAATAAGCTTAGTCTATTTTGCACCACATCATTTTTTTTTATTTGCTTTTCTGTCGCTTGCTTTGCTGTTCTGAGCATGCATACAGCTGGTAACCTGCAGCAGACTGAGGGATATTCCGTTATTTGTGTTTACAGTTGTTTATTAAACGCGCATTCTGTGACTGTGCCACATCATGATCTGATGCGGAGCTCTCTCACTCTCTCTCTCTCTCTCTCTCTCTCTCTCTCTCTCTCTCTCTCTCTCTCTCTCTCTCTCTCTCTCTCTCTCTCTCTCTCTCTCTCTCTCTCTCTCTCTCTCTCTCTCTCTCTCTCTTTCTCTCTCTTTCTCTCTCTCTCTATGTCTCTCTGTCTCTCTCTGTCTCTCTCTCTCTCTCTCTCATGTTGGAATCTCAGACCCGTTTTTGGTTTCCCAAAACAACTCCGGCCCGGGCCTCAGTCCGCGGTCTAGAGTTTGATAGCGGGCCGTTTGAGACGGACCCACGTCGGCGTGTCACCGCCAGCCGGTCCCTGTAGCCCAGCCACCATCATGGGCGACAGCAGAGGTGAGCAAAAGAACTTGCACTGATTTTTGTTATCAGCAATGAAATAACATAAATGTCGAGCAAAACAAATTGCATCTGTAAACTAATGTTGGTATTATCTGCAACTGTACAAATGATAGAACACTTTGTTATCATGCATGTTGTTAATGCAGGTTTATGAAATATGGGTTATGGTGAAACAAAGATTTAGCTACCCAACACTTGTTTGCATGATTAAATATTCCAGCTTGCACAGCTGACCTACATAGACCCCCATGTCTTCCTGTGTACAGTCATTTCATCAGAGTCAGTCAGGGTCAGTCATCCACATTACCATCCCACCATAAAGCAAAGTGTGTTTTAATACCGTGTTACTATGACGTTTGTTACCAAAAGGTTGATGTGCTTTAGTCTAAAGGACGTGTAGAGTTTAATGTTAGGCCCGGTGTTTATTCACCTTTATCTAAAACACCTCACAGTAACATGAGAGCAATATATCAGTGCAATGCCAGGAGGTTGTGAACCTCTATTTCTACACCAGTTGGTGCTGTACTCAACTAGATTAGCCACACATCTTACTATGCACCTTGACATAAGTGCTTATTCAGAGTGCTTGTTGAAATATGTGACAGAGTTGGAGTTGTAACAGTGTCAGACATTAATGGAGACTTGTGAGGGAAAATACCTCAAATTAAAAATGAGCAAAAAAAAAAAAAGATGTCCTCAGTATTTAAAAACATAATTCCTAGTGATTGTTGACTTGATAAGTATTCACGTGATAGTGCAAGCACTGTGATTTATGTGAGCATACGATTGGTTGATTTCTTTCCGGTGTGTTTGAGGCAAGAAACATAGATTAGATCAGACGACAACCAAGTACGGCGCCCGAAGCGGTGAGAATGCAGCACACAGCCAGCTGCAGGAGAAAGCCAACACAAATACAAACCACAGCATAAACTAAATAAATAAATAAAACAATTGGCATCATAAAAGCACACCAAAATTCCACTGGATTCAGATCACAGAGCCAAAGAAAGGCTTCTAGAAGCTGAAATGAATTTCTTCCTCTTGATTGCAGACCAGTCAGATAGAGTAAACACACATCTCAGGTACACCTCAGACCTGTACTACGAAGCGAGTCCAACATACCCAGGGTATCTTCTCGTTATCTGGCTTCACTAACCCTAACAAACGAGATCCCGCTGAGCGCTCATACGACGGTGGTTATCAACTCGGTAAATCAACCCAGGGTTTCTCAGTCTGGGTATGAGCGCGTTCACATGAACGGGGCGGGGTTTGCAGCATCTGACCAATCACAAACATGGACGAGTCTACTGACTGCAGAGCGGCACATTTTACAAACCAAGATAATATTAGACAAATACGAAGAAGTTAAAACACATAATCCAGACTAATAGTAACACCGTTGAAGCTGCCAAATGCAGGAAGGACAGCTGGCAGAAAAAAAAAAATTGTCGATGTGTGAATGCGTAAATGCAAGTAAAAAATAAATATAAAAACATAGCTCAAAGTGATAAGCATCCACAGCATACAGCCAGTTGTCCTTCCTCTATTTGTCAATTTAAACTGTGTTGCCTTTAGTTCTTCGTCTTTGTGTAATATTATCATACGATCTGCACACTGAGCTCTGATTGGTCAGTAGGCATCGCTTTTATACAAGTTGATCTGTTATCTGGAACATAACCTGCTCCGGAGCAGGTTAGCTGTTCAGCATCAGTAACCATGGCGATCTACCCCGGTAAGAAGTGATCCACCTTCGTAGGACTGAAAACTCTGAAGGGTTAACCCTGAAGTTACCTCGCTAACCCCAAATCCTGCTTCGTAGTACCCCGTAGGCCTCTCATCTCAGGTGCTGTGAGAAAACTGATGATAAATCCTGAGAGATGTAGAGAAGAACTCCTCCAAACCAACCACATCTTGCCCTTTCCTTAGTTGTCCAGTGTCATTAGGCACTATAGACTCTGAGATGTTAAAACCAAAGCACATTTTTACTGGAACTGAACTGCCATATTTGTGTTTTAGTTTGAGAATATATTAAAATGATCCCTGTATCACCTCTATTAATAAGCTTAGTCTATTTTGCACCACGTTATTTTTTATTTATGATTACATTAACTATTTGCTTTTCTATTTCTTGCTGTGTCTCATCAGATTCCCGCAGCCCAGACAGTTCGTCTGTGTCCTCCCCTCCATCGGGCCAGCGCTCGCCTCCGCTGGTTCCCTCAGCTGCAGCTTCCATGACCTCCCTGCCTCCCATCACTACCAGTGGGGTCAACAGCCCCATCAGTAGCATCGGCTCCCCCTTCTCCGTCATCAGCTCTTCACTGGGCTCGCCCTGCCTGCCTGGCACGCCGTCGGTGGGCTACGGCCCCATCAGCAGCCCGCAGGTAAGGGAGGACTGTTGTACTTTAGGGATATCATTTGAACATACGTTCCTGTCCATGTAGTTGTCTTCATGTTCTATCACAGCTCAGATTTTCCTTTGTTTTCAGTGTTTTAGTCCAGTTTCAAGATTCAGCCTCTGTGGAGGATTTACAGTGGGAATAAGAGTTTGCTTATTTTTAAATAATTTTAGGCCAAAGAACATATACAGTTCAAGAACATCTAGAAATGTGCATTAGCACTCGTACAGGCCAATGTTTAAAACATCATTTCAGTTGCAGTGGAAAGTAGAAATGAACACCTTGAAATATATCAGGCTAATACAAAGTCATGACATATTTAAGTTGGGTTTTTGACAATATCTAAGATTGTCTTGATTGTTGCTCTCCACAACCAAAGTGACAGTTAATTCAAGTCCTGCTTTATACAATAAAATATCAAAAAATCACACTTTTATTTTTCATCACAGAGTTGTTGATGTACACTCACCGGCCACTTTATTAGGTACACCTTGCTAGTACCGGGTGGTCTTCTGCTGCTGTAGCCCATCTGCTTCAAGGTTGGACGTGTTGGACGTGTTGTGCGTTCAGACATGGTATTCTGCATACCTTGGTTGTAACGAGTGGTTATTTGAGTTACTGTTGCCTTTCTATCATCTCCAACCACTCTGCCCATTCTCCTCTGACCTCTGACATCAACAGGGCATTTCCGTCCACACAACCCCCGCTCACTGGATATGTTCTCTTGTTGGGACCATTCTCTTTAAACCCTAGAGATGGTTGTGCGTGAAAATCCCAGTAGATCAGCAGTTTTTGAAATACTCAGACCAGCCCGTCTGGCACCAACAACCATGCCACGTTCAAAGTCACTTAAATCCCCTTTTTTCCCCATTCTGATGCTCGGTTTGAACTTCAGCGAGTCGTCTTCACCACGTCTAGATGACGTAATGCATTGAGTTGCTGCCATGTGATTGGCTGATTAGCTATTTGTGTTAACAAGCAATTGAACAGGTGTGCCTAATAAAGTGGCCGGTGAGTGTATGTTGATGTTGATGTCTTTTTTTGCCATGGGGCCATAACAATTTTGCTAGAGATCTTTGGCTTTGCTCCCACTCTGTCTGTTTGCCTTGATGTTTACATGGTAGATGTCATGAGCTTTGTTCTTAAGACCTTGTCTTATCCTCTCTGCTCTTACAGTTTGTCAGATGTAAGCGTTGAGGCAGGGCTTTGAGAAAAATAGAAAAAATAAGTGCTACGTGCTTGCCTCTCACTGTGATGTTGTTTTGTGTGGTCTGGGGATGTCACGGTCCCACCAGTTAATAAACGTGTGATAACACCAGTGTTACTGATTACACCGGACATTTTACTAGAAAAGATGATGCTTAATATCTGTAGAGTACTTAGTTTGATCTTTAACGTTGGATGGCTGTGTGTCTGGCCCCTCCGGTCGACTGTTCGCTGCGGTGCCGCGAGTTTCACCTTGGCGCCGCTGCGCCACATACACTGGCTGTGACCGCTCCGTCCTCCAAACGGCGATTGCCTCATTAGTGTTGGGGTTCCCGTACAGCATTGGGTTTAAATCCCAAATATTGCCAAATCAGCCATCATCTTGACACTTTCACTTTCAGTTTGTAGCGTTTGTCGTCCCAATATGTATAGATAACACTCGCTAATGTTAAGCACACAACCCACGCACTGACGTATTCCTTAAAAGAACATAAATCCCTGATGACTAGGCCCGGCGGGGAGTCAACTTACAGTCCCGGCGGGCCACCAGGCTTGCAACTACAACTTACACTGATGGAAATCTTGCTGTCTGCTGAAATATCTGCAGCTTGTTAAGTCATATTGGTGATCTAATGTATTCACCATTTCCTTGAAACTGGCTTTTTCAACTGTATGGATAGAAACCATTTCTTTTACAACGTACCTGCTGACTGCCGTCGTACAGTCTCGCCACCGTTGACTGTCACGTTTAGATGTTGTTGTTGCCTTCGCTAAAGCCCCGATGACTGAGGGTTGATTGCCCAAAGCAGTTTTCGTCCAGTTGGACAGCAGACTCCAGATCAGCTCTGACTGCTTGTTTTCCTCCGGTCTATGAAACCTTGCAGATGCCATTAGGAGCACCAGAGGACACAGAGACACATGCTTTTTTTTCAGATGACCTATCTCATGCCTGTCAGGATATAGCGACCGTTTTATAAAAATAACTTTTTAAATCGTATTTGCTCCATTTCTCCCCACTGCAGCTTTAAACATGGCCTTTACGTTCCTACAGAAGTATAGGGAGAATTATGAAATTCCTCTAAAAGCAAACCTCCTAGTCGTCACTGTGTTCACCTTCTCTTCTGTCGTTCTCTCAGATCAACTCAACAGTGTCCATGTCAGGGCTCCATGCAGTGAGCAGCTCCGATGATGTGAAACCTCCGTTGGGCTTGAAGCAGATGTCGCCCCACAGCCCAGGGCCGATGCTTTCCCAGAAACGCCTTTGTGCCATCTGCGGAGACAGATCTTCGGGTGACTATAGACACCTTAAATACAACTCTTATTTTCTGTGCCTTGTTGGGGCCGAACAGTGTAAAACCATTTAGAGGCCCTGAGATCCTCTAATAGTTCAGTCTAGAAACAAATTGTCATCTCTCTTGTCTTACTTCTTTGGCTCTTTTCCTCCCTCCTTCCCACGCCCTCCAGGTAAGCACTACGGCGTCTACAGCTGTGAGGGCTGTAAAGGCTTCTTCAAGCGCACTGTGCGCAAAGACTTGACCTACACCTGTCGGGACAGTAAAGACTGTTTGGTGGATAAGAGACAGAGGAACCGCTGCCAGTACTGCCGCTACCAGAAGTGCCTGGCCATGGGCATGAAGAGAGAAGGTGAGCAAGCAGGGGCACTTCAGCACACCCTGTACATGGCTGCTTCTCAGCCCCTTCTGCTCATGACCCCAACAAATGAGGCCATTTCACCTCCCAGCACACACCATTTAGGTCTAAATGCACAAAGTGGGGCATTTTCTACATGCATGATGATTTCATTTTGGTTTTAAGAGGTTGATAAATGATTTAAGGATGACTATTTAGCTGATAGAAAGCTCTGCTGTGGTGTGTTTGTTAGAGATATACTTGATCATGTTATGAGTTGTCCACTCCAAATCTGGTTCAAGAGTCTCCAACAGTAGTTGGGGATGATGATGCTGCAGTGATGATGTTGATTGATCGGGTCTCTGGAGCTGGAACAAATTAGTTTCCTTTAACGATAGCATACAGTATGTGGTCAGTGGGACTGTGGGAAAATAAAAGCTTCACTTTGGGGGTGACAAGCTCCAACAAGCATACCGACTGTTTCCCGGCTCGTGGGCTGCCTCGTTCAAACTCAACATTTCAATGCTGAACATATCACTAAGGGTCTCCTTTTCCAAAGGCCCTTCCAGATGGGTTTGAGAAGTGGCAGTGTTCTTTTGCCCCAAAAACTGGGGGACACAACAGGTGCATCCTTTGCAGCCTTCAGTGTTCTGTAATCCATTGAACGTCAGTCACTTTTATAGACCCTAAATGGTATTCTCTGCCCCTTTGCGTTCTTTTTTCATGCTTTCACTATGACGTTTTAGAGTCTTTTTGCTGTTGATCGGGTATCAAAACTCTTCCTTATATCCACAGTAATTCTGTTAAGGCTGTTGTTTTTTTGAATCCCAGAAGCAGACACAGACACCGCTGGGTGTTGGTTGAAAGTCAGGTGGATTTATTGTAATAAATGGTGAAGGGATGAGGGGCGCTGGAGAAGTCGGGGGACAGGCAGGTCTGATGAGCAGGGTGACAGATTCAGTGTTGTAAAACCATAAACCATGAGGAGTCCAAAAAATACTTTAAAAATAATGCTGTGTTTCGGCCGTACTTTTCAACTAATGGCCTGGAAGTATCACGCAACTATGCCATATTTACCAGGTGTTTGTCTTCAGGTGGCCGTCAGTCACCGGTGAATACATCCCATGAAGCCTGAGTTTAGAGAAAAGACGAAACCTGAGTTCACCAGTCCAAAACTTCATAGTATATCATTCTGACATTGGTGACAGTGATAATGCCGATGAACTGATATAGCTCATTGTTATTCATGTAATGCTCAAAGTGCTTTATATTAAATAGGAAGCAGACACATTCATAAACTGCAGCTGATTTATATGCAGCGTGTTAACACTGAAAATAATGTTAGATCCATTTCAAGCCAGTCAGTCTGAGAGGATGTGCTGCCAAGCATCTTTAGGTTGAGCTAACTCTACCGTGTACTCTGCTTTCTCATATTAGATAATCGTATTAAGACTGAATCCCCCAGCACATTACCAGGGATGCACCGATCCGACTTTTTCAGTCTCGATACCGATAGTGATACCTGGGCTTTGGGTATCGGCCGACACCAAGTACCGATCTGGTACTGAGTGTTTAATTAATAAGATGTTTGCTTCACTGTGTGGAAGTGACTGGGATCATTTTCTTTATGTGTAAGCCAACATCAGGCTTGACTTAAACATCGCTTTCCTAACTTTGTAAAACAAAATGTAACAAATAAATACATAGATAACGTAAATTTAGTGAATTGTTATATATTTTTAAAATAATAAATCGTACACCAACAACTCATCATCAACATGAATAACATTTCATCTGTAAATCTTTTTAATGCAGCAAAACAAATGGTCAAAACTTAAACAGGAATTAAAAATTGCAGTATAATGTTTATAGTATATAAACGTAGAATTCAATTTACTAGATCGGCCCCATTGTCACGATATACGATCCAGCTATTTGAGTCCGTATCGGTGCATCCCTACACATTAAGATGCTACTTCTATTGTAGTTTTGTCCTAACTCAGTTCATGTTTGATACGTTGCTGAGATGTGTGGTCACTGTTGTTATAATGATCACTGTAGGCGTGTAAGTTAACACAGATGATCAAGGCTTCCTGTGGAGGATACTTCACCGCCTCAACCTGCAAATCCTGAGCCTAACTTCTTAACCTCACCCATAACCTTAAATGAGATCTTACTGTAAACCTAATCTATGAATCCTAGTCATCATTAAATTAGAGTATCAATGTTGATATTTTTTTCTTGTGCATTTGAACCAAGAGAGCTTCAGTGATGTTTGTACAACAGGGGATAGAAAGAACGAGTACAGAGTGGTAGAGAGGGAGATGGGGGTGGGTAAGCCTTGTAAACACTAACCCCCTTTCCCCCTCTCTTCCTCTTTTTTGTTTCCTCTCGTTCTCTCTCTCCCCCCCCTCCCTCCTTCTGTAGTGGCCAAGATGAACGACAGATGTAAGGAGAAGAGGGAGGGAGGGGTGTGTGTGCCTGTGTCTGTATGAGTGAGCGAGAAGCAGAGAGAGATATGACATTGCATCTCTATATCTCTGAGAAGGAGCTAGTTTAGAATGTTTTTTTTTCCATAGTTGGTTGTCAGTGCTCAGAGGTGGACCGGTGCCAGCCTTGAAGCACTTCCCCATGTTTTTTTTTTTAAACGTTTATAGATCCAGGGAAAGTTTGCTGAGTCAGCACACTCCGTTTAACCATCATCCTACTTTAATGTGATGCTACTGGTTGCTTATTCCCACCTGGTGCTGCCCACAAAGGTCACAGTTCCTACAGTCAGCCACAGAGCAGTTCTGTTCAGGAACATGGATTTATACTTTGATGCTTGTAGAGGAAGGATAGATGTTCACTTAATTTCCCACCCAGAGCTTTTTAAGCAATCTTGGCTTCCACTATGTGGCAGCTTTTCCTTCACAAACCCAACTCTCAAAATGTGTGGCCACTGGCACGCCTTTTCTTTTTCTGTATCAAATACAGACACAGTGACCGATGCAGATTGATGGTGATAGTAAGTAGATTAAAATGCTTTGCTTGACATTAAGTGCACAATAGGATTCAAACTTAAACCAACTTCTTTAATCTGTTGACAGACGCGTTTATAATTCATAATTAATTCATAATTAATTCATCAAAAAATACAAAATATGGTTGTTTTTTTCTTAACAAAGGCTTTAAACAATCGATGTGTGGTTTCCGCAGCACAACCCAGGATAATAGTGTATTTGAATCATAAATGAAACGATGCTTTACATCACTTACAATTACTGCTTCTGCTCAAATTGCTGCTATTCAAGAAATGACCAAAACAATAAACCTAACAAATTAATTTACAAACCTCTCTGATAAAATGTGGATTTCATGAGACTGTTGGTTGATACAGGGTCATTTATAATATGTATTTTGACATTAACATTCTCTGTTGTATTTCGCAACTAATCAGCTTGGAGCTCTTCAGGTGTTCACATTTGTATTTGGTGAACAGGGTAGGACTCTTAAGGCCCTGTTCAGACCTGGCATTAACATGAGTGATCCGATCACAAGTGGACAGCTCTAAATACGTCTGTTCACACCTGGCATTAGAACGCGTCTCCAGTGACCACTTGTGATCCCATCTCACTTCACACGTAGTAAACACACGGCTGATACAGCAGACGTTGTGACGTGATATTAACATGAACGTCAGTAGTAATATCCTACAGATTTGTGAATTTGAGTACATTGTATTAACATCAAAATAAAAGGTTGTTGACCTCCGTGCCGACGGCACCGCTGCCACCGCTGCCACCGCCAGACAACAGCAGAGTACAGAGCTTCAGAGAGACGGGATGAGGGCGGGCAGGTGTCAGCTTCGTGCAAAGCATCGGAAGAAAAACACCAACACATGTCCGACAATATGATAATAATGCGCTTCCTTTGCCTCGTCTGATAGTATAGATAAGATATATTTAGAATACAGTAGAGCACAGAAGCCGTTTCCGTGTCGTGAGGCAGACAAGCGCTCCCGTCTGCCTATATATTCACCTGAGGGGCGCGGTGATCCCGCGGATCTCAGAAGGACGTCAGTTGAGTAGGCGGTTCTTAATGTGGCCAGGACGCATTGGCGTACACACTGATATAAAAATGTGTCCCAGACCACCTCTGAATGTGGTCTGAAAGATCCGATCTCAATGCGTCCTCAATGTGCGTTCACACCTGTACTTAAAGCTGTCCACTTGTGATCCGATCACTGATGGTACGTGTCCACAGGCTCCGTCCTTTCCACGCTTCCCATTCATTGTCTATGTAAGCAGCCGCGCAATGCATTCTGGTAGCGTGGCGGCGCGATTCGAGACAAGGAGCGTCACGACAGCCGTTCCTCATTTGCATAAAGTTGAGGTCTCGTCTACTTTATGCAAACCACGGGCGTCCGACACGACTCGCCGCCTCTCCAAACTCCCGAGAATCTGTTAAACTAAATGTTGTCGATCCAAAATAAAGACAGATTCAGCAACTGCAGGATTATTTCTCGCCTCAGATGTTTTCAGAAACACATTTCGGTGAACTATTTTCGTGATAGAAGAGAAGACAGTTTCCAAACGAGCCGCCATGTTGGTTTGAAAGCTGGGAGCAGCAGCCCACGGAGGGAAAGCGTTCGTCCAATCAGGAGCCGAGTGTCTAGTGGCGGCCCACCAAGCGTCCAATGCTGGGAAGCGGCGTGTCCCCTCGCCATAAAAAACACCCCGGTGGACACGTACCATCAGGATCTATGTTAATACCAGGTCTGAACAGGGCCTTAGCATTATTTCTTTTATTCACATCCCACTTTTAGGGCAGTAGAGCGAGACGTGATCTTAAACATACAACCAAAACAACCTAACGGTGGGATGTTCTTCACCCACCAACACATAACCTCAGTCTCTGTCTACTGATGTGTGCGTTTGCTTGCAAAATATTAAATATGATGACTTGTCCAGTTATATTTGGTCCCCTACTGTTCATCTGAGGAGGATCAAACACTCCATCCATATGTTGTTACAGGACAGCTTCTATAGAACCTCACGAAGGGGGGGAAGGGAGTTGTATTCATTGGATTGACATTCACTTCAACCTGATAGCTGCCGCCTTTTCTGCAGTAACCTGATTTCTTGAACTTCATGAAAACAAGAAACTTTGTTTACTTAATCGGGGAAGGGTTATTAGGAGAAACCTGGATTTGTTTTGAGAAAAAAAATAATCATTTCCTGAAAGTGAATCTGGGCAAAACGACGACTTTCAGATTACCAATGTTCCAATTCATTGTAATTCTCTCAATGCTGTTGCTTTATAACAATTAGTTAATAATAATAATGTCTTATATGGTCCATGTCTGCCTCGGTAGAGGGCCTGAGAGAAGTGTGAAAGACAGTATGAGAGACTTTTGAGTTTATCATGAATTGTACGTCATATCTGTCTCTATTCTTTTCCCCTGTTTTGCACATTTTGTTAATTTTGCTCTTTTACTTTTCCCTGTTCTTTTTGTATTCCGACCACTTCCTGCATCAATCTTTCTCCCTCATTCCTCCTCTTCATTGTCAACACATTTTCTGTTAATCTCCAATCTCTCACTTTATCCTTCCCACTCGTCATTCCCTCTTCCACTGCCTTTCGCTCTCATTCTTTTGCTGTGCCCTTGTCTTTAATTATGTCCTATGTTCTGCCTGCCCAAGCCTTTTGCTTCTCTATCCTTGTCCATTACCTTTCCTGCTTCTCCGTTTCATATGAACCTCCTTTCACCCATCCTTCCCACACACATTTACTCCTTTCTGCTCTTCCTATACTCTTTTCTCTCATCCTCCCCTTTCTTGACCTTCATTGTTTTCTTCTGTGCTCTTCTCTGTCCACCCCAATCCTCCCCGTCCTGCAGCTGTCCAAGACGAACGGCAGAGGAACAAGGAACGAGAGGGCGAGGTGGAGTCGACCAGTGCGGTGAACGAGGAGATGCCAGTGGAGAAGATTTTAGAAGCGGAGGTGGCCGTGGAGCAGAAGACAGAGCTTCATGCAGATGGGAGTTCAGATGGCAGCTCTGTGAGTAGTCAAACTGTGTTCCCTTACGTAACATGCTACATGAGATGATTGTCAGCTTATAGATGTTTATTTTTACTTTATTCAAGTATATAATCATGCTTTTATTTGTTCAAAGACTGCAGGTGTATTTGGTTTGAATAACACGGTGTCTCGTTGTTTGATGAAATAGTTACCAATCTCTAAATCTGCTTTCTTCAGCCCAACGATCCAGTCACCAACATCTGTCAGGCAGCAGACAAGCAGCTCTTCACCCTGGTGGAGTGGGCTAAGAGGATCCCTCACTTCTCTGAGCTGGCCCTGGACGACCAGGTCATCCTACTACGTGCAGGTAAGTGTGACCTCAAGAAGGTTTAATGAATGATAGTAGTGATTCTGCTGAGAGGTTGTCTCCTACAGTTCTTAGTTATGGCCACTGCCTTGTCCCCATATATCGAACCCGTGCCTTCTTTGACCCTGTTCAGACCTGGTATTAACATGCGTCCTCAGTGATCGGATCACGGTTTAGTGCTGCTCCATCATATTCTACTGTAACACCATCATAAAACTCCCAATACAGCATTTGGTCTCTGTTATGTATGTTCATTTTGGTGCACAAAACATTAGACACTGCTAGACATGAGACGCAAATTCAATTTCTTTTACACCACAAAGTATAGTTTTAAACACCTCAAGAATCAAGAATTAGGTATTAGGAAATGTGAAACATCACAACGGACTTTTAATTCACTAGAAATTAGGGATGCACTGATACCGATACCAGTATCAGGTATCGGGTCCAATACTGTGCTCATGTACTCGTACTCGCAAAACGGCTCTGATACAACAGCTCCGATACCACTTTACGGCAGCGTGACGTTAACCTCTCGTCAGCATCTTTCGGGTCCTATCGCACGTGCTCACACTCCACCTCCCCGATGGTGTGTCCGACCCCGCGGGGCTGGGATCTCACCTCAGCCGGCGCGCGCCAGCCCTCCCTTTCATTGTGCCACGGGGTTTTGATTGCACCCTCTGACTCGCGCGCTGGCGTTAGACTCCTTGGTTTGTGTTTCAAGACGGGTCGAGTGGGTTGCCGACAACGCCACAGACCCCTGGCGCTTTTTACATGGGCCGAGCCCCGCCCTGGGGGCACGACGCGGTTGGGGACACTAAGGACTAAGTACTGCCCCGGTGACACTTTGGCCACGGCCCCGGGAAGCACCTTCGCCCCGAGCCTTTCCAAGCCGACCTAGAGCCGGTCGCGGCGCACCGCCTCGTATGCGGGACTCCCCAGCCTGCCGTGTGTCGCTCACACCCTCCAGCTGGCTGTTAACGAGGGTCTTTTCGCACAGAGAAGTACTCGTATCGGTACTCGGTATCGGCGAGTACCCAAATGTAAGTACTTGTACTTGTATCAGTGCATCCCTACTAGAAATATTGAGACACTGACTCTTCAACAGGCTGGAATGAACTCCTGATCGCATCGTTCTCCCATCGCTCCATCTCCGTGAAGGACGGGATTCTATTGGCCACCGGCCTGCACGTCCACAGGAACAGCGCTCACAGTGCCGGTGTCGGAGCCATCTTTGACAGGTAATACACAGATACATATATGCACAAACAGTATCACTCTGACAGACTTACCACATCAGTGACTCCCCCCAGCATTCAGAAGTTCAGGTGGGTGACCCAACTGGAGAGGACATGCCAGCATTCCTTTCTACTACACTTAGAAAAGATCCGCTCCTACATAGTATTAGGACCGCCTACTTTTAGCCTAAAATAGATGGACCCTGAGACGCCAGGTCAAATCCACAGTGCCCTCTTGAATTCACCTGGTGAATCCACATTAGTCCAGAGAGCTAGAGGAAGAAAGAAAGAACACTTTATTTATCTACATGAATTAGTGACAGGGGTAAGAGTTTAGGATACTGTGTCCTCACCTTTGGTTGGCTGCAGCTGCTGTGTTCTGCGTTGGCTGTGATTGGCTGAGAGACTGTGCTTCTGTAGTACTGCCTGTAGGGGGACAGCGCATGCCAGGGAGCCTGGTGACTAATGCTTACCCAGAGACATGCATGCGCGCACACACGCAGTCAGTCAGTGGCAGAGCACCTTTTATATGATAACCAGATAATGGCTGTACAATACTAACACGTGAATATATAATCAGACCGTCCCTTAAAATACATTCATGTTAATAATAATTACATCACATTATTGTGCAGGACGTTGTAGAGGCCGTGGGTATATATTTTGGTGTTACATTTTCTTTTCTGCTGACCAAGGAATAATTGTTTTATGATCTCATCTTGACATAAAGACTTGTTAAAATAATTACATCTTCACTGACCGTGGTCATCATCTGTAATTAGTAGGCAAAAGGCATTCACTGCCGGTCTTTATGTTAGGGGTGGGGGAAAAAATCAATTCATCTATGTATCAGGATTTTATTTGTTATGATTTTGTAAAAAAAAAATGTAACGCCTGAATCGATATATTTGCTTCATTTGAGTCGGTGCGGAGTTAGAAGGAAGTTACCGCTTTTATTCTTGTATACCGGCATAGACGATAAAACTGCGCCTCTTAAATAGAGCCCAACCGAGTTATCAGTCAGCCCATTTAATTATATTCTATTAAGCAGCTACCAACATAAAAATAAACTCCCATGTTCTGAACAAACACATTATATTACAAACACAAACAGAAAGTAACAGCAAACTTAACAAACTACTCAGTCCAGCACTCATGACTAGGCAGGAATGATGGGAAATGTAGTCCGTCGCTATGGTTACGATACTCTCAGCACTGGCAGAGGGCGCACTACAGCTGAGCAGACGGGGGTGTGGAGCGGCGTCTTCGTGGCTCAGACCTGCCGTGTGTCTTGCTCTCACTGACAGTAAACTTCATATACTGTGTATATACACTCACCGAACCATTTATTAGGTACACCTTTCTAGTACGGGTGGTCTTCATCTGCTTCAAGGTTGGACGTGTTGTGCGTTCAGAGATGGTATTCTGCATACCTTGGTTGTAACGAGTGGTTATTTGAGTTACTGTTGCCTTTCTATCATCTCCAACCACTCTGCCCATTCTCCTCTGACCTCTGACATCAACAAGGCATTTTCGTCCACACAACTGCCGCTCACTGGATCTGTTCTCTTGTTGGGACCATTCTCTGTAAACCCTAGAGATGGTTGTGCGTGAAAATCCCAGTAGATCAGCAGTTTTTGAAATACTCAGACCAGCCCGTCTGGCACCAACAACCATGCCACGGTCAAAGTCACTTAAATCCCCTTTCTTCCCCATTCTGATGCTCGGTTTGAACTTCAGCAAGTCGTCTTCACCACGTCTAGATGACGTAATGCATTGAGTTGCTGCCATGTGATTGGCTGATTAGCTATTTGTGTTAACAAGCAATTGAACAGGTGTGCCTAATAAAGTGGTCGGTGAGTGTATTTACACACATACATATAGAATGGTTACAGCCTCTTATCTCTCCATCTACCTACATTTGTATTTTAAGTGTAATAAATTTGACCAATAAAGAGACAAAACACACAATAAACAAAGTTAAAGATGAATTTGAATTCTTCTTCTGTTCATTATTTCATCACCTGCCACACTCCAGATCTCCATGACTTTCATGTAAAACCCCCAACTACATCACAACATGTCAATTCACTGTTAATTACACAGTCATTGCATTGTTATAAAGGATTGCCCAGAAATCCATTCATGTTTACAGAAAGCTAAGCGGGCTTATTGCAAAGCAGCTGAATGATTTTCTTCTGGTACTTATTAATTTTCTCATAGCTCACTGCTCTCTTCTAGCAGCAGCCTTTTGTTTCAGCTTTGCATCGGCATCTGTTTGAAGCTACTGAATCATTTGATCAAAGAGGATGTGAATAATATAATATCAGAATGTCATTTCTTTGTAGTGCATTACTTGAGATAAACGTGTTATTTGGTAGACCCTGAAGTGCAGCAACAAAACAACAAACATATTTTTTAAAAAGCAGCTTTTGCAGAAAACACAACTACACAACAGAAGAAAAAATTCATATCATAAATTGACAAAAGAGAACACAAAATTTCAGAAAACTCAACATACTGGAAAGGGTAGGTACCTGTTACCTTTGTCATTCTGGGAGGGGGGGGACAACGTGCAACAGATGCACTCAGAAAAAGCCGAGCACACCTTGCCCTTTTGTCTCTTTTTATTTGAGTGGCGTTGTAGCAGTCGATAAGAATGACAAAGATGGCACGCACCTCTCTTTTCTTTTATTGTGTCTTCTGAACGTTGTTGATTTCTGTGATTCTGTTTTGTTGGTTTGTGTGTTGTTCATTTGTTTTGTTAAATGCTGTATTTTGCACTTTGAGCCGTTTCACACAATAGCCTCAGTTAAGTGAAACTTGCTTATAGACCAAGTGAGATCAGTCGTTTAGTTTTCCTTTTTGTAGTCTAAAACTAATGGTTTTTCATTATTGAAAGTAGGGATGTCACGAGAACCAATACTTCGGTACCAAGTCGATGCCAAAATTCTTAAAACGTGACGGTACTCGTTTCCTACAGTACCGACGGTACCGTACGATGCCTGCAGGGTCCGAAAGGAACACCCGCCAAGCGCCACATGTGGCTTCTTCTGTCCTCTGCTCACACACACGACAGCGCCATGCAGCAGCGAGATCCAGAGATGCACAGATCCTCTATGTTCGAGAAGAGGATTCACTCGTGGGGGGGAAAACTGAACTGAACAAACTGATCAGAGATCCTCTATTGATTTGTTTGAGAAGATGATTCACTTCTATCTTTTGTTGCTTATTGCTAAATCTCTGAAAAGTGCTGTTTTGTTTTTTATATTGAACTCTGGACTCTGTATTTCCGGTGATTGTTATTGGGTTATTGGGACTCCCCGGATCCACTTTGTTTGAACCAATCCAACAGCATCCAATAAAGTTTCAGGAGAAAACCATGAAGAACTTTACTAATGTTACGCTACTGAGCACCAGTTGGATCCTGTTACTCTGCTGTTAAAATGACATTACATTTGGTGAAGAGCGCATATGGCCTGTTCAGGACTCAAGACCTGAGTTGGGACTTGAGTCACAGACTTGAGTCTTACTTGTGACTTGCAAAACAATGACTTGGTGCCACCTCTGGCAGCCTTTACCCAGTGAAATGTCACCTTGTCAGTGAATTTAAACTACTGCTTGCAGTCTGAGGATATATACAGACACATGTACACATTACATGTTTTTTTTACCGTGGTATCAAATTTGGTACGAGAATCGTGGAAATTCGTATCGACTACTAGATTTCTGGTATCGTGACATCCCTAATTGAAAGGAAGAAGAAGGAGACTTTAGCAGGAAAGCTAATGTGGGTTGTTGATCATTTCTGACTTTACTGCTCCATGCAAGATTTGATTGACTGTATTGAAATAAGGTCGCTATCCACTGTACGTAGACGGATACTGGAATGGACAAATTAATGCACAGCTAGGAGGCGCCATTATGAAACCAACAAATAGATATAAATGTCTCCCTTTTAGTTCTTGATTAAAGTATTTTAATTTGTTTTTATTAAAGGAGAACACAGGACGATGTACAGGGCAGATACAGTCTGTTATATATATTATATATATATATGTTTGCTGTAGCCAGGCCTGGAATTTCATCATTTTAGGGGCAAGGCCACTCGACGTGTGGTGTTGGCACAAAGGCCAGGGCGGCAAGGCTTAACTTAATTTAAGGGTTAATATCTATCTTAGAAGGAGAAGGTGCATCGCGCAACTCCGTCAAAAATAGATCTGCATGCTAACTCTGTCACGGACAGGAAACGTTATCGTATGGCGGTAACGTTGGGGTCGAGCCTCCGTGGTCAAACGGGCCGACGCTACGACTGTAGAGCACCCAGATACTGACATTTCTGTTCTCTGCATTGAAACGGCGCCGATGGAGCTGACCATGGATGGATAAAGAGAACGGAGCTGACGGGAGAGCTAGAGACCACCTTGGAGAAGTTAGAGGAAGTAAACACATGGGACTACGTCCGGTTTTCAAAATAAGGTGTTAACAAAGGGAACTGTATATACAAAATACATGGAAATAAGATTGATTGGATTATATTCACCAAAGTTAAAGTCCCTGGAAATGTATGATTCAGCTTTCCCCATGGCCTAGTTTTAGAAAAAGTTAAACCAAATCGCAATAAATCGTAATATTGTTTTGCAATATTTTGTAGAATCTCAATACATATCGAATCGGTATCCAAGTATCGCGATAGTATCGTCCCAGCCCTGCTGTCCAGAGTGGCCGAGATAAGCTTCAACGGCCCCGATCGGCTCCGGCAGCCGAGGCTGCGCATGGTGTCACCTATCGTCATAAGTAGCCCGGTTTTCCAGCAGTTCATACCAGACTCTAAATCAAACCCACCACTGGTTATGTGCGCAGCGTTTCACTTGATGTTGCCCGATAATAATTCATTAAGGCCAGACGGAGGGGCCACGATGGCCGCCAATGAAATTGCTGCCCTGGCTGTAGCAAACAAAAATGGAATTTGATGAATCCAAACCAGCTGGACTTTAAGTTACTTTTCATCATGTATTACTTTAGTGAGGAACACCTATTAAAGGTTCATCGTTCTTCACTTCCGAACAGTTTCATGTGTACTAATGGTTTTCTGCTGGCTCATCAGATTTATCATAACCTCCTTTCTGCTTATTTTAATACATGTGAATTTAGCTGGTGTAAGACTACAGCTTATGATGTCATAAAACTGATGAAATGTTAATCAGGTTTCACATTTAGCAATATCAATGTTTGGGTGCAGGTGCAAGACAAATCAAACTTTGAGTCCAGACACGAAAAACTGTGAACGATCCTCATGCATACTATTTTACAAACAGTTTAAAACGTATCAGAGAGTAGTTTGTACCGCTACAGATCATATGAACTCGTATGTAAGCACTGACTATCTGTACAGCTGAAGGGCTCAGAAAACAGACAGAATTCTGTTTTAACAATGTACCTGTGTAATGACATTGTAATAACACATTGTGATTGAATACACAGGGCGCACAATGCCGAGGTTGGGGCCATATTTGACAGGTAATTACGCCACTACACAAACACTTTTCTTAAACCCCTCCTCTTGAAAGAAACACAGAAACCAAAGCTAAAAGTTGATGCTTTTAGGCTTTTCCGCAGCTTTGCAGAAGTCAGCCAAGATATTTACACCGATCAGCCATAACATTATGACCCCCTGCCTATTATTGAGTAGGTCCTCCTCCTGACCCGTGGAGGCCTGGACTCCACTAGACCTCTGAAGGTCTGCTGTGGTATCTGGCACCAAGCCATCAGTAGCAGATCCTTTAAGTCCTGTATAAGTTGCGAGGTGGGGCCTCCGTGGATCGGACTCGTTTGTCCAGCACATCCCACAGATGTTCCATCGGATCGAGATCTGGAAAATTTGGAGGCCGAGTCAACACCTCCAACTCGTCACCATCCACATGATGTAAAAGAAAACGTGATTCATCAGACCGGGCCACCTTCTTCCATCGCTCCGTGGTCCAGTTCTGATGCTCACGTGTCCGTTGTAGGCGCTTTTGGCGGTGGACACGGGGTCAGCACAGGGCACCCTGACCGGTCTGCGGCTACGCAGCCCCATACGCAACAACCTGCTCCTCACTGTGTGTTCTGACACTTTTCTGTCGGAACCAGCATTTACCCTTTCAGCAGTTTGAACTCCAGTAGCTCTTCTATTGGATCGGACAACACGGACCAGCCTTCGCTCCCCATGTGCATCAATGAGCCTTCCTTAGACCACTTTTGGTAGGTCCTGACTAGTGATGTTAATAATTAATTGTTTAACCGTTAACCGACATTAAGCATTTTAACCGATTAACGCTATCGGTTAAAACGGTTAAAAGAAATGTTGGAGCGGCTCGTCACTTTAAGGAGAAAAGCTGGTCCACCTTAACAGCCCACCTTAAGAGGCGGAGCCGGAGTTGCAGGATACAGGAGGTCGGCTCAGGTCTCTCCAGCTCGCTTGAGCGGAGCGGAGGAGTTGAACGCAGCATCGTAGCTGCTAAGTTAACGCTCCCGGGCGGTGAACTGGAGACTCCCATCAAAGAATATCTGTTGTGCTCCTGCAGCTGGAGTGAGGCAGAAATCGCTGCATGCGAGGCGCAAGTCTTGTTGGTTAACGGTTAATAATCGGTTAACGAGGGTCGGTTATCAGATAAGAACATTTTAAAAAACGAGCATCCCTAGTCGTGACCACTGCAGACCGGGAACATCCCAGAAGAGCTGCAGTTCTGGAGATGCTCTGACCCGGTCGTCTAGCCAGCACCATCTGGCCCTCGTCAAAGTGGCTCACATCCTTACGCTGGCACATTTCTTCTGCTTCCAACACAAAGTTCAAAGTTCAAAATGTTCACTTGCTGTCTAATATATCCCCCCCACTGCCAGGTACCATGGTAACGAGATAATCCATGTTATTCACTTCACCTGTTGGTGGTCTGAATGTTATGGCTGATCAGTGTATATATATATATTTTCTGAACAACATCCACTGAGAACTGTTTGACCGATCACTCAGTGAACTTTAGTGTTAAGGGTTAGATGATGATGACAAAGAGCAGTACTGTATTTTGAATTTGAATTCAGCACCGTATTCGGTAGCCTCGTCCAATCGCCTGCAGAATACTTTCTATCTTATACCCGTTGACGAAGCCTCTTCGAGTTCTTACCAAAAACAAATGATTGTTGAGCCTTGCCAGACCGTAATGAGCAAATCAAAATATGTGGGCTAGCTTTCCCAGGGCATTAATAGTTGGACAAAATACTGTATTACTCCCGTGCAGGACGCTGTTTTACACAGTCGGGTCAGAGTGTGTTTAGATGCTCTGACTTACCTTTGAGCCTTTTGGAGGTGGCATTGGCCCTCTTCAAACAATAACATACACTCTCGGTGCGTACCAAAAATCACTCATACTTTCCGACACTTTCTCAACTTAATATGAATAAAAACATGTCTTCATTGTGCTGGGTGTGTAGAATAAACCTAGATTTCACAATGCACTCTATTGTGGCAAATAAACTGTCTCTCATGGCCATCCCTTCTGTCCCCTCACTCGCTGGTCTGCACAGTCTCTGTCCTCTTTCATCCAAGTCATATTGCAGGCAGAAGAGCAGCAGCAGTTATAACAAGCCTCTTTAAGTCCAAACTGACATTCTATATATTATTACGTTACACATACGTGATGAAGCATGACAACTCGTTTGATTCAAAATGTATGGATACGTTTGTTTTATTCTATTTTTTGCCAGGTAAAATGTTTGTTTCTACCGGTTGCATGCATTGATCTTGAATAACAGGGCTTATCTTACTTTACTTTTAGGTTTCAAGTTGTGAAGCATTTTAAGAATGAATGTATGGCATTTAAAGTATTTTAAAGTACAACATCCAAACTCCCTTGCTCTGGCTCTTTCTTCATTCTTGCATCAACACTTTACATCTCAAGTAGAAAACGACTCGTCGGAGATGCTTGTGGATACAGTCGGCAGTTTTAATATTGAGGATTTTGACCAAACCTGTGGCCCACCCTAAACGTCTGGAATCCTTGAATTATATTAAACAAGGCATTAAATGTTTCCAAAAAGTCCCTGCAGAACCAGCAGTCCAGCCATGCCATAAGCAGCAGTAGTAGTAGTAGTAGTAAGTAGCTTAGACATTGAGAAGTGACCATACATAAGTGTGATTCTGGAGTCTGGTCCCTCTCTGTTGTTCTTACTCTCTCATTCTCTCCCTTTCCTCCTCTTGTTTTTATTGCCTTCTTCACTCTCTTTTCCATATCTTTTCTTCTCTCGTTCTTTCCCTCGCCTCCTCTCTCTTCCTTAATCTGGCATTGTCTCCAACTGGTATATCCCCCTCCTGCAACTCTGCTCCCCTCTCATCTCATCTCTGCAGGGTTTTGACAGAGCTTGTAAGCAAGATGAGAGACATGCAAATGGACAAGACGGAGCTCGGCTGCCTTCGAGCCATTATCCTCTTCAACCCAGGTATATATATATATATATATAGACGGGTGGGAGGTTGAGAATCACGAGGAGAATATCACGAAGGACACCAGATGAATGTGGACAAATTCAAGTCTGGAAAATTAGAAAGTCATTTAGAAATGGGGGAAACCTGTAAAAATGTGTGTCATTCCCGTATAGAGATGATGTACATGTTCTCTGTTCTCCTCTGAAGATGCTAAGGGTTTGTCCAACCCCAGTGAGGTGGAGCTCCTGAGGGAGCGGGTGTACGCATCTCTGGAGTCTTACTGCAAACAGAAATACCCCGATCAGCAGGGCAGGTGAGCTGTAACACACAGACATACTGAACAGTAAGACGTGAGGTTCAGTGGCAGCTGGTGACTCAAAGAAATGAGGAAAACCAACCCACAGTGTCATGTTATTTTATTTCTCTTATTTTGTACCTCCATTGTGTGTATGAGCTCAGAGCTGCTTGATATACTCTCTGTGCTCTCATATTCCTAATTACATTTTTCAGAATGTTTTATTCTGATTTTTTAATCTGGAAAGCGCTTAAGTTATGTAAATGATGATTATTATTATTATTATTATTACTACACTAGTTGCCTAGGTTACTTATCTTTACTTTCTTATGTAAAACGAAAAATGAAGCAGTAAAACAACGGCTTACATATAGGGATGCACCGATGCCACTTTTTTTCAGACCGAGTACAAGTACTTACATTTGGGTACTCGCCAATATACCGATACGAGTACCGATACGAGTACTTCTCTGTGCCAAAAGACCCTCGTTAACAGCCAGCTGGAGGGTGTGAGCGACACACGGAAGGCTGGGGAGTCCCACATACGAGGCGGTGCGCCGCGACCGGCTCTAGGTCGGCTTGGAAAGGCTCGGGGTGAAGGTGCTTCCTGGGACAAAGTGCTCGCTGCGTCCTCTCTCCCTGCTGGGGAGGGACAGGGCCCCCCTTGTCCCAGTGCGTCTGTCGACCGGGGCGGACTGTCCTCAGTGCGCACCGACCGTGTCGTGCCACCAGGGCGGGGCTTGGCCCACGTAAAAGGCGCCAGGGGTCTGCGGCGATGTCGGCAACCCACCCAACCCGTCCTGAAACACGGACCAAGGAGTCTAACGCCCGCACCGTCGGGGAGGTGGAGTGTGAGCGTGAGCGCGTGTGATAGGACCCGAAAGATGGTGACGAGAGGTTAACGTCACGCTGCCGTAAAGTGGTATCGGAGCTGTTTTGCGAGTACGAGTACATGAGCACAGTATCGGACCTGGTACCCGATACTGGTATCGGTATCGGTGCATCCCTACTTACAAGAATCACTGCAGCCTCAGGAGGTATTGTAATGTGTCACTAGAGGCCTGTCTGTAAACTGCTGCCCGTACAGCAGTCCGTTGCCCACACCGGGATCCTGGCCAGTCACAGACAAGCATGAAAAAAATGAAATGCATTGAATTGATGGAAAAGGTCCCGCCTCAAGGGAGGACGGGGACCTGCTGTCCTCCTCTACCCCCCCATGATGCCCACAACCACTTCTCACACACAGGCTGCCCTCCCCCCTCCGCCCTGCAGGTGTCACTGTTGAAACATTTTAACCATGAGATTTGGTAACGGTTTAACATCACACTGTAGCACAGAACAGCTGGTTGAAGGCTGGATATGATGCAGTGGTTTCCCTCCCAGAGCCTCGACAAAAGAAATCTACCAAAAAGATGCTTCATGCATGTTCTGAATGTTCAGTTTACACGAGTGACAGATCGATGGTAATGTTCTCACTCTACTCTCCTTCTCATCCTTCCCCTCGGCCGTCCAGGTTTGCGAAGCTCCTCCTCCGGCTCCCAGCGCTGCGCTCCATCGGTCTGAAGTGCCTGGAGCACCTGTTCTTCTTTAAACTGATCGGCGACACGCCCATCGACACCTTCCTGATGGAGATGCTAGAGGCGCCTCACCAGCTCACCTAGAGGAGCCAGGTTGGGTCCGGTCAGGATCTGATGCACACCAGGATTACCAACACATCACCCCATGTTGGGTCGTTAGCTCCTCTCGTTGGGCCTCACTTAAGCACCTGCTGGTTTTAATGCACCGGCTCTCACACCTGTACACACACAAACATACACACACATATTCCATTACACATGCAGATCTTAACTTGCATACATGAATTGACATAACTAATGCACAGATAACACGACTCTGAATGAACAGTATGCTAATACACACTCACACACCATCTTTTCCCATACTCAGTTTTCCACCAGAGGGGTTACGACTCAAAGAATATATCCCCTTTTTTATCACACATATACAGTAAAGGTCTTAATTTACAGTTAGCCTTCCGTGTTTCACATCTTCATCTCACAGTGGGTTCTTGCTTCTGCGTAACTGGTGTACTCCCCCTGTTTGAACTAGGGTTAGTTAGTTACACTGCTAGCGGCACCTCTTTATATTCTATCCATCACTAGTCGGTTAGTTATTCATGTTTGGTTTTAGCTTCAAATCAGGTGCGTTGCATTTCAATCAACTGTCCATCACCAAACCAATTCACTTCTTATTGGTCAGGAGGTGTCCTATAATGGACAGGCAGACGCACCCTGCCAGTGAGTTCATCCAATCTCCTAAAAAAATGTTTAAACATTTAATGCTTTTTTTTTTTTTTTTGTTGAATATTCATGCTGAAACTTGTTTGAGTTTCTATTTTGAAGTACTGTACTCATGAAATGAGAGCTTTTTTTCCAAGGCATTGAAATCCAGGAAAGGGGAGTGGGAGCACTTTGTTGAACAGACAGACTTTGTCCCTCCCACCCTGATGCGCACAGCGGGGCTTCGTAAGACAAGAAGAATGACTTGAATCTTTTTTTTTTTCTAGTTTCGATTTCATCCCTTTTCTCTATTTTGGCGGTTGGCATTTTAAACAGCTTGAGTCTCACAGGAAGTACAGCTTCATGCAAGACAAAAATTGTAGTTGTTTTTGTCTTTTCTCTCCCGTCGCTGGTGGTCATTTACGCACTTTTGTGAGTTGTAACTGTGTAAATGTTCCTGTTTCCTAGAAGTGACCATCTATTCTCAGACACCTAAGACGACCTTGAAGGTACTACGTGTAGGGTTTTCTCATTATTGCCGAATCAGACGTGATGATTTGTCATAGAACTTGCTAAATAATTGGCCACTTCCTGTACAGATGATAACCAGGTTTGGTCAGCCTCTGTTGGAGTTGTGTTGGGCATTGCTTTGTATTCAAGATGCTGCACTCGGTTCTCTCTGTTAGAACGAGGTGCGAAAAGCTGGATTTTTGTGCAACACAAAAAGCAGCAGCAGAGATGAGAAATGATTTGACAGTCGCAATAATGCAACATTTCATTTCCCGCGGTCATCAGTCAATATCAAATCTGGCTCATCTGCGATACTCTTGCAGCCCACCGCTCACGGATGAATACATGATTTGGTAAACAATGCACCGGTGTTTGAATTACTGTGTCGTGTTACTGTAATGCAATAATGAAATGAGTTAGTGCTATATAATGGGAATCCTACACCTACTACCTGCAACTTTGGAAACTTAAATTCAGTGTTTATTGGCTCAGTGCTTGCGACTTTTGTACAGTAGATGTAAATAATACAAGAGAAGAACACAGGAGTCCTCGTGCAGAAACAAAACGCCCGTTCACACTCATGTGAATGTGAATTATGTGGCTCCAACAAAACACTTTTCAAATCTCTATTTTGTTGCTGTTGAATCAACATTAGACTTAACCTCCTGTGTAAGGTCGTCACCATGACATTGAGCCCAGGGTCGAACCACACCTCACTGCTACTTTTGCACCAACTTCCGTTCCCCCGTTGTTCTCTGTAATCGATTGGCTGAATTTCGTCGACGACGGCGCTTGACATTTACTGCGATTGCAGTATTTTTGGGCGACCGAATCTGAGCTTTGCAGTGAAAAGTCCAATGCAGCTACCACATGATCAGGAGATAACACAGTAAACTATGAATTCTACACACGCTCAAAGGTGAGCAACACCGGGGTAAACAAAGATTTATTACCTTTTTTGATAGTATTTAAAAAAGAGTGTTGACATTGTGAGGTCTATTTTGCCTCATCAGTCGCCACGTTAGCAATTAGAAACGTACATCTTGCAGTATCATTCTACAGGGACGAGGCACAGCTGTCCTCTACCAGGTGCTAAATATGGTCTCTTAGTTTAAGACTTGCACATTTACATCAATGCAAACACAGTATGCAAGTACACAGGCAAACAGACTCATTGTTACTTTATGACCCCTAACTTCATTGCAGACTCCCAACTAAGGAAACAAAAAACACCAGCTAAGTGCTTGTACATATTGGGCTGTGTCTGATCCGTGTTTATCAGACACAGCCGGTGTCTTTTGTATTGAAGAAAGCAGTCAGGCCGGTGGTAGCAATGAAAGTAGAGCTAGTGAACAATGAGCTTCCTGCCCTGCGGACGGTCCAAATACTTCTCAGAGAGGATCCCATTTGATGTGGACTCGGAGGCTGACAGTTAGATGGCCTGTAAGACAGGTGGTTTTGTTTAACATGTCAGTAAGTTGGTCTGACCTTTAGAGTTTGGTGTTGTTTCAGTTTTTCTCCATGTGTTTGGCCAACTCCCACAAAGTAATCTCCAGATGTCCATTAATGTCCTACATGCAGAGAGAAGTCAGCCCCCTCGTGCACCAGTGCTGCCTCATTTACTGTAGGTGTAGTTCTTGTACTGCATATGATGCAGTACGATGCAGCGAAAAGGATTTTGTGGCCGCCGGACATTGTGATCTGGGTTGGAGCATAGCTATCCTGAGACAGTTGTGGCTGTGGAATGAAGGTTGTGAGTGCAACCCCCCAGAGAATCAGGCTGACTCCAGGATGTGTGCTCATCTTCTGTCTCTGTCTCTGCAGGATTCCTCTGTTGAATGTTTAAGCTTGCTGCTACTGCGTCGTGTTAATATCTGGAGATGGGAATGATGATTACACAATCAGTCAAGTGCTGGAGGAACCACTAGTTGTAAAAAAAAAAATCAAAGTCAAATCCACAGCGGACTGAAGAAATGCCAAACTTTGTTGATGATTCATCAAAAAGCAAAAATATGCAACTTGTATATCGTGGTAGACAGTCGTCATGTGCATTGTGTTTCTGGCATCTGCAAACTGTAGCTCGGTCTGTTACATCAGTTCATATTAATTGGCAGTGAAATGATTTCCCATTCCTCCATATGTCAGCTATGCCTTTTAAGTTTTGCCATTTCTATATTTCTTAACATTTTGCTATGAGCGTAGGTCATTTACAGGATGATATACACATGTTTAAGAGAGTCAGCGCAGGCTCTGTGTGCTGATCAAGCAGACTGTTTTAGAAAGAGCTGGTGGTTGAGTGTTTCATTTTTTTATGTGTGGCCACATGTGCTTTTCTGCACACGTGTAACGAATCTGTCTGCAGCTACGCCTTTTCACTGGCAGATACTCTATAGCTTTGGCGGTGATGTGCTGAGCACTGTTAAATTGGTTTGTTGAGAAAAATAATCAAAGGATGCACAGAGGAAAAGGAGCGTGAGCCAGAGGGGCGATGAAGTGGCGTGTTGACCTGATGATTTATCAACGGCCTCCTCCCCTTCCTCCGCTTCGCCCCGTCTCCACTGCTTTACTTTAAACTTAACAGAATGCTGATTCACTCACCCACGTGGGCTGAAGATGACCGGGCTTTGCATCGGGACGGACTTCTATATAAATAATCCTCTGATTCTTGGACTGTTTGAAAAAGGATGTGAAGCTTTTCGGTGGGGGACATCGGAGCACCGGAGAGCTGTAAGGAAGGGATCCGTGCCGCGTGTCCCCTCTTTGCTTACTTTACTTGACGGCAGAGCAGCGGCGATCTGCGGTCGCCATCGGGAGACCGCCGGATCGCACCGCACCGCCCATTTGTCATTGCAACCGTGTGCACTCAAGGCAGACGCATGCTGTGACCTTTTGACTGTGTAGCAGTATTGTTGTCGCCATCTTTGTTACATTTTGAAATGACTCTCTTTCTGAACATTGATTGAAACGTTGATTAAATATGCTTTTTTTTTTTTTTTTAAATGGATCGCAGGCTGTGACTGAAGAATTGATCATTGTGTATAGACTAGATATCAGGGCGGGGTTTTCACCTATTGACACAGGCCCCCCTGGAGCCAAGGCCCATCCCACTCTGATCAATGAGGCAGTGTGTGCTACGCAGCCTTGAACCCAACACCCTCACTGGTTTATTTATCACTGCCAAGTTGTTTGCGGATGTGGCTGTTTTTTAAATGCCGGGCCGCTCAGTCCCCAGCGCTTGTTTGTCATGTATGTTGTATTATTGTGCAGCGCACTAAAGAGTGTGCGCTAACCTTGGCCCTGTGTAGTGCATACTAAAGAGAGAGGGGCCCTCATAGGAATGGAATGACAGCTCGTGTGGAGAGGGGAGGACTGGTCACTGGAGAGGGAAGTAGACCCCCTCTTGGTGCTCTAGCTGTGCATTGGTGCTTTTTTTTTTTATATATAGGGTCCCCTGGGCCTTAAAACGTCGGCTTTGGTTTCCAAGATACAGGGAAATGCAAATAAGGAATGATTAAACAAGGATAGCCCTCGCCCTGCTCTTCTTCAGATGCATTCATTTGGTTGTGGCCTGTACTACGAAGCTGGTTCAACATACCCAGGGTATCTTCTCGTCATCTGGCTTCACTAACCCTAACAACCGAGATCCAGCTGAGCGCTCCTACGACGCTGGTTATCAACTCGGTAAATCAACCCAGGGTTTCTCAGTCTGGGTGTGAGCACGTTCACTTGAAAGGAGCGGTGTTTGCAGCATCTGACCAATCAGAAACACGGACGAGTCTGCTGTCAGCAGAGCGGCACATTTTACAAACCAAGAGACACTATAATATTAGACAAATACCAAGAAGTTCAAAGCATAATCCAGACTAAAAGTTACAGTTGAAGCAGGAAGGACAGCTGGCAAAAGAAAAAAATGGCGATTTGTGAATGCGTAAAGTAAAGTAACAGATTTATTAAGTTAACGGCCTGAGAAGTCAGATCTAGTCGTCTAGACGTGGCTGTGATATTATAAAAAGCTTTCAGAATATAATGGATGAATAGACTACACTTCATTACGACCTTTGACATAAATGTGGCGTGTATGAGTATTTCAGCCGTCTCAGCTGCGTCCCCGACTCCGGCGGTGTGAAACGGACTTGAGGCCGACAGCCAGCTATCCTTTCTGCATTGTTTTCAGTTTGATCTGTGTTGTTTTTAGTCTGGATTAGGATTTAAACTTCTTGATTTACTGATTGGTCAGTAGGCGGTGCTTTCATACCAGTTGATCTCTTATCTGGAACCTGCAGGTTAGCTGTTCAGCATCAGTTACCATGGAGACTGAAAACCCTGGAGGGTTAACCCTGAGGTTACCTCGCTAACCCCAAATCCTGCTTCGTAGTCCAGGCCTCAGGTCTAGTGCAGCCTGTTTACTGAGTTAGAGTCATGTGTGGCTGTAGCTGGATAATACCAGCAATAAAATAACCAAACCTTCAGAACGTGTGACTCTAATTGTAGACAAAGGTCCGCTAGACTCCACAGGATGTGGTTCCACAGAATCAACCTGATGGGAGGGATCAACAGAATATGAAGGAGGAGGAGGTTGTTGTCGTGTTTAAGGTCGGAGGAAATGTGGCGGGAAGGTCAGAGAGAGAAGGAGGGAAGAAAAGAAGGGCAGGGACGTAACGGACTCAGATCGGGCGTTGATTTGTCGATCAAGAAGAAAAAAAAAAACTATTTTCCGGTAGATCTAGAATCTTCCTTAATCGTCTACTCTTCACCATAAAAAACAAAAGAAATCACACTGTTTTATTTGTCTGGTTTCCTGTCTCCCTCTTCTCCCTCTTCTCCCAACGATGCGCTTCTTCTTTTGTTTATTACAAAGTATTAAACAAATACCAGAACTGTCAAATCAGAATGGAACCTGTCACTCTTATTCTTTCTCTTTCTCTTGTGTCTGTTCTTTGTCCTGTTTGTATCCGGCTCCATCGTACACATGGAGCTGACTATTGTGTGCTTTGGGGAATGAAAGAAGAAAATGAAAAATATGAATACCTTTTTCAGTCATTAATTCTGAATCTTGTTTCTGTTTGTTGTATCATGTCCGAGTAAAGGTTTTAATACTGTACGTCAAGTGTTTTGATTTATTATTTAAAACTCTTTGCACCATGTAAATGAAAAGTACTTTTAGTTACAGTAGTGAGACACGCCTTAAAACACACAGTGCACTTATTTCCTTTAGGCTCCACATAAAACTCCCACTCACTGTCCGTGAATTACAACTTGGCTCCCACTGGTGTCCTGGAGAAATGATGGCGAGCTCCTCAGTCCAGCAGGACCGCAGGGCCCCGGCTGACCGCTTGCGCCGCACTCCCGTCTTTCAAACTCTAGAGGGAGCACTGACCTCTTGTCCTCGTCTAAGTTTCAGCAACCGTGGTGTCTCCTGTCGCTGCTCCGCCTCAGTTAGAGCTGCTGGGCGGAGAGACTGTCCTGCACACTGCCCCCCCCCCTCCCTACTTTACGCACCTTGGCCAATAAGGGAGCAGCAGAACATTTTTTTTTATAGGTAAATTTCACCCCTGCACCGGTGGTGGCTCTATTCCCCTCAGACACATATTTAAATGTAAAGAAAGACAGGAATGCTGGTATGAGTTTGTATCTGTGTGGCCGTGTAGTTAGGGGCTCTCCTCTCTCCTGCTGCCTCCTTCAGTCTGTCCAGAGTATCTTCTTCATCCTGCCCCACAGGAGCTACACTGCACAGTTTAGCTCACTATTCAAGGCCTGAGATGATGCACAGAATTTAAGCCCCTAAAAGAACTTGAATCACTTTATCAAACGTATTTTTATGTCATTTTTAAAGCCAGTTTTTAGAGTTCTGCTAACCCAGAGATCCTTGCTATTCATGCATGCTGTACGGTAATGACAAATGCACACCAATAGCAGCTCATATTTGTACAGTATCATTTATTAAGCTGTCGCCTTATGCCACATTGTCGTGTTTAAAAAGATCAAGCAGCGGTTCATTGGCAATTTAGCTTTTCATACCTTAATATTTCACCCTTTAAAGTACCCCTGTATGATTTTCTTCCAGTTTTATGGTAGAAGCCACCGTTGGAAGACATTGACGGAGCAGTACTTGCAGTATTATTATGTATTTCCACTTTGGTTGATGTGTGGTTGGCCTAGTTATACAGTACACCCCCCCCCAGAGTACTTTGGCCTCTTTATTTTAGTGTTTCACTGAGCAGGCCCAAGTTTAGAATAGTTCTTCTTAGCTCCATCACTCTAATGAAGTGGAGTGGTAAATATGCCGTAAAAATAAAGTTTAACAACGGACGGACGTTAAGCATCACTTTCCACGTTCCAGATGACTGAGCCGAGTGTGAGGAGCTCCTGTAGAGACAGCAGCTGCCAGCAGAGGGAGCAGACACAATGAGTGTTCTGTTCAGGACCCTGAAGCACATTGCAGACATGTCAGCAGCATCAGATTTAGAGAAGACATGATGGGTTAAATGTGATAAATGTTGGGTTCCAAAATCAGATTTCCAGCAGCTGAATACTGTATTCTGCTTATAGGACCGGTGTGGTACAAGAAAGGGAATATAATATTCATAACTGTGTTTTCATGAGTGTATAATCAGCTTATAATAAGAATGGTTGTGTTTTCATTAGCTGTTTATATCTACATAGGGAGCGGGTCCTCTTCACGGAGTCCGTCATGTTTCTACAGTAGCCCAGAGAGGACAAACCTGTTAACGTTTCCTGTTTGGGCCGGAGTCGGTAACGTTACTCGCTGCTCTCTCTCTCTCTTGCCTTGCAGCTCACTTCCCACGTGCATTTTTTACATCCTCCGATCGGCTCTGAAGTCCATCCTGACTGCAACTGATCTCAAACCCTCAATATTAAACATGTTCAATGTTTCCGATGGGATATCCTGCCGTGTGTGGGGAACCCCGAGGACAGCCGATGACACGGTGACATGGGAAAGAACGACAGCCAGTTGTGAACCAAGCTGACTGAAGAAGGAAGGACAACCACCGCCGTCACTGCGGCCGCGGCTAATGCATGAGCTAATGCAAGACGCCAAGCATAAAGTGGTAGTGAGACGGAGCTCAGAGATGGAGGACCAACTTGTTGATTTGTGGCAACAACGCAAGTGTTTATTCAGCACGTCTCCATGACGTCATCCATCCATCCTTCATGAATTTTAAGTATGAAGTAGTGTAAAGACTGAGGGCGTATTCACACCTGCATTGTTTAGTTTGGTTGAATTGAACCCCGGAGCGTTTCACCCTCTCGGTGCGGTTCGTTTGGGCCGGTGTGAACACAGAAGTCGCACTCGGGTGCAGCACCAAACGAATGACGTTACGGTTAGGTACGAGAACATGATCCGACCTCGATCCGGCCCACCTGGAGAAAGCATTGCGCCTTCTTGGATTAAACCACCTCCGGTAGCGAGCTGCTCTGCTCTGTGCACGTCAACACCAGACAGCAGACAACATTACTAGAAAAGAGCCGACGCTCGCCCTCGCTATTCACATCAGTACTAAACAGGTGTAACGTCAGGCTGCGTTGAAGACCACGGGGCATGCCTGATGGATCTAAGGAAATATTTTCGGCCGATGAGCTGATACGCTCAGTTCAGGAGGGTTAATGCACGCCTCCTCCTCCGTCCTCCGTACGTTTTGATATGCGGCTTCGGCGACTCAAGTGTATCACTACATTGTTTTCCAGTCGCAGCCTCATTTTCAAACTGTATCGTTGCCTTGAGTGAAAAATCGCTACGAGATAAGATGACCAGAGTCGAGATCAGGCCGCGTAGTCGTCCCTCCATTGTTGCGTTCTGGAAGTCTACTCTTCTTTGTTTACTTCCAGCATGGAAATGCTGACCAATAAGGAATGCAGTTTCTTTGCGCACCAAAACTTTAGTCCGCTTGTAAATGCTGCCGTGTGAACACAAACCAAACTGGAGGCAATATGGTGACAGTTTGGTCTCTTCTGATTCAGACCAGAGCAAACGAACTACAGCTGTGAAAACGCCCTAACATCGCTAATTCTTCCTGTCTGTTGTCCGCCGTTTGTTTACCCTAAAGTCTCGTTTGATCGCGAGAGATGTCGCGAGATTTCAGTTTGTTTTTAAGTCGTGACTCTTGTTGTCCATGAATGGAGTCTGTTAGTGTCGTTGCTCTCCACACACTACAGGAACAAAACTGTTTAACAGAACATGTGGTTATGTGTGGGCTCTCACGTTTTACACATCTGTTACGATTTGAAAGATCTTTTAGTTTGGGGTGGCCAGCCTTAAGAACTCTGCTCTTGCACGTTTTCGCATCGGCCACCGTAGCCCTTCGACACGCTCGGCACACAGGAGAGGCTTCAGTTGGTTGCAATCTCCTCACCTCACCGCTTGATACTACTAAATCCTACTGTTCTCTCTCTCTCATTCCGACTCCCTCCATCCTGTCTGTGAACCTTTCTCAGTGTCTTTCCTGCCCTCCTCTCGCCCCAGTCTCCTTCTGGCTCTAACTCTTCCTCTCCCTCACTCCTGTTTCCCACTCCCATCCCCATCCCCATCCCCATCCCCATCCCCATCCCCATCTCCCTCCCCTCCAGCATGTGAGGCTGAGTGCTGCAGAAAGACACCTTTTATACCGAGGGGTCAAATTCCTCTTAATCTCTGCTTCAGTCAGTTTTCACCAGGTGAATAAACGAGCCCTGTTTGAAGTCACTCACCAGCGAGGCTTTGGTGGATCGTGTGCGGTAGAAATACCCCACACATCGCGTTCATGCACACGCAAACACACACCTATGAGGTGTGAAGAAGGAAGACAGAGCTATATTGAGCAGGTGTACTCTCTAGACAGGTCAAATACCAAACATGGAGGGCAAGATGTCAGGTGCTGCTCGCTGTTAGTTTCTCTTCCAGGTAGGTCGGCCTGCACAGTCAAATACATACTATAATATAAATACTATAATCCCCCATCTGGACTTCAGGATTGCATAATTGTCCTTGACCCTGTAAAAGAGTCATTGATTCTAACATTTAAACGTAAATGTCCAACCTAAACGTTTCTATAAATTTCATATACAGTTGTGTCTCTACAGTTCATTTATCTTTTCATGGCATTAAAGACGTCGTATACAGCTTGCTGCCTCTGTGAGCTCCAGACTGTGGGGACGGGAAGAAACTCTGGAATGACTAGTGACAACATTTAGAGAAGCCAAATTACTGGTCAGCCGCTGTCCCCATGTTCTTTCAGCTGTAATCATATGCTAGCCTTTGGGTATACATAGACCGAATGTGAGCCAGGGTACACTTAGATGACTGAGAGCGCCTCCTGAGCAGAGCTAAATCTGGGTGACTGAGACTCGGGTCCCACATAAAGTATATCATTTTTACATTTGAGGGCAGCTGTTCTTTGCTTTCTAATCAAAGGGAACATGGAAGATATGTCAGACGAAGAGATGTGCTGAAAGAGAGACAGCATCATGGTGTCACTCACAACCGGGGGATTTATAACTTAAAGGAGCAGTGTGTAGGATCTAGTGCAGGGGTCAGAGGTCAGGGGTCAGCAACCTGCGTCTCTTCAGCTCCCTGTGGATTTAAAGAATGGAAATGAATAACTGTTTGTTTACATTTTCATTTTTATTTGTCATTGTTGTAGGTCTATGGTACGACGGTACGACGGAGGATTAGGACCATATTGAGGGAAAAAATTAATCTGAGATTTAGAGAATAAAGTCATAATATTATAAAGTAGTCATTTTATGGTTATTTACAACTTTTTTTCTCTTAAAGTTATGACTTTATTCTGTAAATCTCTAGAAAAACTTAATGTGGCATACAGTATATACCGTTGACCTGATATCTCCCACTAAAGATTCCCTGTCCTCCATGGTATGGTAGGAAAGGGTCTGTGGAGAACAGTTATTGAATTTAATCATGTAAAACATGCAGGATCTCCACTAATGATATGTTTTGTGAACGAGCAGTGTGCATAGAAGGGGTGAAATGTTTGAACTGGAAAGATCACAAACCTCTTAATGTCACTGTATTGACAGGAGAGACCGGGCAGTGTGTGTGTGTGTGTGTGTGTGTGTGTGTGTGTGTGTGTGTGTGTGTGTGTGTGTGTGTGTGTGTGTGTGTGTGTGTGTGTGTGTGTGTGTGTGTGTGCGTGCGTGCGCGCGCGCGCGCGCGTGTGTGTGGGAGGGTTAACCAGCTCTCGTCTGTGTGCCAGCCGTGAACGTGAGAGGGCTGAGATGTGTCAGCGAGGGGAAGAGGAAGAGGGAGGGTAGTATTTTCACTCTGCAGCATCACAGTTCTTTATCCTGCCGTCTTGGCGTTTGCATGTTTTGTTCGTTCAGTAATGGCCCGGATGGGACCGAGCTGAGATGAAAAGCTCTTTGATGTCTCATCAGAGGACAGAGGACAGCTCAGATTGTTTTCACTGCTCCCCGACCTCATTAACTGTGTCTGTGTACAGATGCTGCAGGCCTGCATGCTCAGCCTCTTGTTTTGGAAATAAATAATTAGTTTTTCTGCTCTTGATCTTTTGTGCTTCCGTGCCTGGGAACGCCGATCCTCACCCTACTCCTTACACTTTCTTCTCCTCCCGTTGACACATTCACACACGGAAGCTGCCCCGGCCCAGTCTCATTCACACGGCGTCAAATACCAACGCTTTGCCAGACCCCTCGGCATCTGATACCGACGCACAGGGCACCCTTCGGCGTCCGTAGGAGACGTTCTGGCCTTTCACGTGACTAAAATGTAGACTAACATGCACATCAATATTAGACGCTCAGAGCAAGTGCTCCGGGAGTGTGATGACGTAGACTTGAACATAACTTAAAGGTAGGGTCGACGATGTTGGAAAGCTAGCATAATGTGAAAGTAGCATCGCCTCAGGAGCTCCGTCTAAACCCCCCCCTCTCCCCACATGCACAAGCGCCGCCGCATCATAACTACTTCACCGCCACAGAGCGGAGAGAGGACCTCAACTCAACAACGCTACCTCACGACCAGTAACCGCGGCAGTGCTACTGCAGGGCTGAGATTTCTCTTCCATTCTCCAGGAAACGTGCGGCGGCGACACGCTTTGAGTTCAGGCCGCTGCACGCCAAGGGTAGAGTACGAGCAGGGAGGCATCTGATTGGTTCTTTCCAAGCGGACCGCGAGGCAGTGATTGGTAGACGTTTTTACAGGATTACAGCAGCTACAGATGACGGTAATGGATCGCTGTCGGGATGTAAAGACCATTTCAACCAATAGAACAAATAGTGTCTACTGGAGAACATCGTCAACCCTGACTTTAAACTTGATTAGATTCGTCGTATACATACAGGTACATACATGACATTTGACCTCTGCATTTAACCCGTCCTTAGGAGCAGTGGGATGCTGTAAAGCGCTCGGGGAGCAACTTTGCGTTCAGTGTCTCGTTCAAGGACACTTCGCCAAAGTCTCCCGTCCCGGGCTAGATGTTCTAAAGCCTGAAAACAGAACCATGAGGAGGAGCAGAAGTCTCTCAGAACACTTGAATTACAATATGCTGACAGGTTATTATGGGAACAGTGTAGGCAAGCGAATGCATAGGCTTGGTGATTGGATGTGTTTTCTTGTGATGCTATTTGTAGTTGTCTATATTTACGTTGTTCTATACAGACTGTTTTTTTCCAGTGAACCACCATTTTTGAACACAGTTGCGATACTAATTAGACGGGCGCTCGGAGAGCACAGAGCTTCGCCAAGGCCGTTTCTATAAGGAAACATAATGCATGTATCCGAGCCCTGGATTCGGATCTGCTCCCACATTGAATGTGTTTTTCCTTGGCCCATGCTGCACCCTTCTTCTTCGTCTCATGACAGTTGGGGTAGTATTTTTTCTCCGTAATCCTGCTGACAAACAGACAGACTAACAAACAAAGACCTCTTTGGTGGAGGTAATAATTCTACTCTCAATAAAACCAGGGCTGAGTGACGGAACCCTGTGGTTCCGTCACTCAGCCCTGTTTCTACCACCTCCCAGGTATCTTCTTCTTCTTCTTCATGCCCTTCGCTCGCTGAGCTCTCTTCGTCTTCATCCCCTCAGTTTCTGGTATCCCGGGCTTCTCTCTGCTGCGTTACTACTGTACCCAGAGAGAGGGCCCTGGTCTCAGCAGCTTCCTGTCTCACAAAAGACCCCTCTGTTTCCCCCCTCTGTGTTTCCTCCGCTGCCACCCCACCCCCTTCCTCAACACCCCTGTGGTACATTCCCTCCCTCTCCCCCTGGTGCATACCTTATTGACCTCGGGCCGGCTGAGGAGTCCCTCTGTCAGCGCCGGGGTCTGTGAGAGCGGAGCGGAGCCTCAGCTGATCTGTGAAAGCAGTTCTTTAGGGTTTCTGTCCAGGATCAGTCCGTCTAGAGTCTGGTCCTCTGAGAGCTCATTTGACAAAATGAAAGTGGCCGAGAGCTACATAGCGCCACCGAGTTGTACATCGCCAATAGCAGACATCATTTCTGTCTTTAATAACATTGCAGCCACCGCAGTCATCGCTTCTATTACAATCCCGCTGTAGGTGAAGGGCTTTTTGTTTCATTCGGATGTGCGCCATTTTAAAGGAAGCCTCTGCTGCAGCGTTGGCCTTCTTCTTCGTCAGTTTGGTGAACAGAGACTGTCGTCTTTTAAGCGTTGTTTTCAGCTCCTTTACCTTCTCCGTTCGTAGACTGCTACCAGCCGGAAAGTCCCGTGAAAAGTTGCCGTGGACTTTAGTGAAGTGGCGCTCGACGTTACATCTTTTACCGACTGATTACGCTTGCACCGTAAATGAGACACACAAACTTGTCATCCCCCATTCCTCATTAAAATAGTAAATATTGTTTTGCTTTTTGTTGGCCTGGCTACTTTCTGCAGTCGTTGTCAGATCTGGTGTACGCTTACTGGTCTGCTAACATCGCCTGATGTTACTGCGTCGCTGATGTCATGAAATTTGAAAGCAGCGCAACTTGTTGAATTGTCGGCCGATTGGCAAATAATCATTTTGTGTCAGAAGGGGGCGCGATGTCTGTGAGTTTGATTGGATGGACATTTAAACTGGCTTACAATGTGACTTTGTGTTATCAGATGTATGTCCATATTCATGTAACCTTTAGTGAGCCACTCAGACACAGGTGTCTGCAGTACTAATCCCTCAGGAGTCATCTCAGCTTGGAAGAGCTCAGTTGAGCAGCTGGTGTGAAAAAGGCCTCCAGGCTGCTGCTCCGGCTCCTCCACAGTTCTTTGTAATGCTTAGCTGGGCCGGGGATAGCAAAATGTGACTCTAACGGCAAAATGACCCGCCTGACCTTCGCCTCGACCTTCGCTTCAACCTCGCCTCGACCTCGCAGTGTCCAGCTGACTAGTCTGGCTTTACAGCCGGGCTTCACTGCCCTCTCTGTCCCTTCACCGTTACACCAACTGAATACCTTTAATGCTTCACATACTCGCTGCTTCTCTTCTTTCATCCCTCACAATGAATCCACGAGACGGACATGTTCTCAGTCAGAATCAGAATCAGAATCTTCCCGTTCTAAGAATGCCTCTCGGTTAGGATTGGCCCTGTGATGGAGCTGAAGTGAAGAGAACACCCAGGTCCAATGACTCTGAGAAATATGTGGTTATACCTCCTCATAAGATATATCCGTCCAACTTCTAGTCAGATATCTGTGATTGTTGTATGATTGTTGTTGTTGCATTATCGCGCATCAGGATTGTTAAAAGTGTCCTTCCACTAGATCAGCGGTCAGCAACCTGCGTCTCTTCAGCCCCTCTCCAGAGGCTCTCTGTGGATTTATAAACATGGAAATGAATAACTGTTTTTTTGTTTACATTTTCATTTTTATTTATCATTGTTGTAGGTCTATGGTACGACGGTACGACGGAGTATTAGGGCCACATTGAGGAAAAAAAATAAATCTGAGATTTTGAGATTAAAGTCATAATATTATAAAGTAGTAATTTTTACGTGTTGTTTTCTTTTTTTCTTGTAAAGTTATGACTTTATTCTCGTAATATTCTGACTTTATTGTGTAAATCTCAGATGTGTTTTCCCTCAATGTGGCCCTAATACTCCGTAGTACATTGTCTCTTTGGCCCTCACTGCATTAGACTGATATACTATATACTTAGACTATAAACTGTGTTACCTTCATCACAATGATCACATGTTTTGCGGCTCCAGACAGATTTTTTGTTGTTGATTAAAATGGTTCTTTTGCTAGTAAAGGTTGCTGACCTCTGTCCCCTGGTTTAGGGGGACAAAGATGAAGACTTATATCTTTGAACCGTTCACAGTAGAGTCAGCTGATGACCACAAAGTCCACTCCTCCTGAAGGATTATCTCGATCACCAACATTTACGATCACGTTGTGGGTTGGAATATTTGTATCCAAGTTCCAGATGTGTCATCAACATTTTATTTTTTTGATACATAGAAGCAAGAGAAAAAGACATAAAATGTGATTCCATATAAAACCTATATTTGAACAACATAACCAGGGATACAAGCTAACAACACAGTTTTTCATTTCATGGGAACTTCAGTGGGACCTTTAAACTGAGGTAACCTTTGCACAGTCATTCTGCGGGAGAGGACTGTAGCCTCCTGTGTTCTGCCGGCTGACAGCTGCTTAGCTCACTGCATCTGTGGAAAAACCTTTGAGGACTTTGAGGATACAAATATGTTGCTGTGTCAAAGACGCCGAGGTCCCACCATGTGTTTTAGTCAGTAGGTCAGTTAGCATCGCTTCTGTCCATCCATCCATCCATCCATCCATCCATCCATCCATCCATCCATCCATCCATCCACCTTTTACCTACACACCTCAGTTTTTTTCTGGCCTCTCCATGTGTAAATACCGTTTGATCCCACCCTCCCTCCCTCCCTCCCTTTTGCACTCTCTCTCTCTCTCTCTCTCTCTCTCTCTCTCTCTCTCTCTCTCTCTCTTTCTCCATCCCTCCCCTCACCTCCATCCTTCTTTATCAATGGCCCTCATTCATTCCCTCTCACCCTCTGCATGCCTGAGTGCCCCCCCACCACCAGCTCTCTGCCCACCCATCCCCTCTCTCTCTCTCTCTCTCTCTCTCTCTCTCTCTCTCTCTTATTCATTCCTGTGATTTTTCCTGCCTGTACCTTTCCACATCCCCAAAGCCTCCTCCCAGGCAGCATTCGAGTCCTATCTCTCGCTCTCTCTCTCTCTCCTCCATTTCATTTCCTTCATTTTGGGTATTTTGGTATTTAGATGCAGATCCAGATGTGGTTATTTCAGGCTTAAGCAATTTATAAGAAACAAAATTAATTGGCAGCACTTATGGGCACACTTCTTACAAGTCATGGCGTTTCAGTGTTCGTTAGATTTGGATCTTTGCTGCTGTTAGTGTGGTGAATTTGTGTTTTTAACGTATTAAACCTGCTCCTCATATATATATATATGCTGAGATAATTTGCCTCTGAGGCTCAGTACAGCATGTTCTCCTCTTTCTGGTTCATGCCATATACCGCCAGTCCTTCTAATTGTCTTTTATTAGTACAGCCATTATGCACCATTTGGGGGAAATGACCTTCTAACAGTGAGTAATTGTGCTAAATGGAGGCCAATCTCAGAGTTCACCTGTTGCTATATTTATCGTCAAAAGGGAAAAGAAGCTGTGTTCAAACTCCCCCAAAAACAGAATTGCTAAGTGTTGAAAGCCACTAATGAAACACATGCACGAGAAAAAATGCTGAGAATGAAAGAGAGAAGGGAACACACACGTTGCATTTTTTAACTTTGTTCACATATTAGAAGTTTAGTCAAAATATACCATGCTCATACATGAAGTCTGTTATAACACGCAACCTTCAGAGCTCACCCCACACACAAAAACACACCCTCTTAGGTGTACCCTTGCTGTTCCTCCCTCCCTCGCTCCCTCGCTCTGCCCCGTAGTCACCCTTGTCCTCCTCCTCCTCCTCTTCTCCTGCCTATTTCGAGGTATGTGGTTAGCTGGGTGTGTTCGGTGGCCACATTCAAAATCACTGACCCATTGTCCTTCTACATTTTTTTTTTTTCTTACCTGGCTCTGCACACCTCCAGCAGCTTCACCAGGCCAAGCCGAGTGTGTATTCATCACACACGGGGATACACACACACACAGTCTTTGACCCGCACTGTTAGTGCCCGGAGTATATGGGTCCACTCCCTTTCTCCGTTTCCTCCCAGGCGAGCCCCTGCTCTGCTCTGATCTATTTCGGTGTGTTGTGGCTAGCAGGGTGTGGGTGCGTTTGCAGCCCTGCCCAGTAAAATACAGACTTTTCAAGGAAGTCAGCAGTATAATATGGCCGCTTTATTGTAATTACAAGGTTCTCCTTTTGGAAATAGCGCACACACAGAGAGAGAGAGAGCTGCCCACAGGCACTCGCTGAGTCTCCAAGAGCTAATGTCATCTCTTGCTGTCCTTCTGCAGACGCCCCTGTCTCGGCCTCATCCATCCATAAAGTCTCCCTTTCTTGCACAGATGTTTCCACACCAGGCGGCTCTATCGGCGTGATGCGAGTCATCCTTTGACATTACAGCCAGCTGAGTGCCGTCGGACTGGATGGAGTGTGAGAAATCAGTTTGGTGGGTGGCCATGTCTGATGGAGCTTCCCTGCAGGGAAACCGTGTGGTTCTCCGGGTTCTTATGACCCTTCAATTACTCGCCCAGCAAATTATAAGGCTTTATTAATTCAAATATGGCTGACATTTAGGGTTAATGGCGTAATTGAAGGGTTCACATTTATACAGATTTGATTCTGGACTAGACAAGTGGAAGCACCTGCCTTTTTGATGTCAGGATATTTTACCCCGTCGTAACATTTCAGCAGCCTCACCTCCCGGTAACGTGGTCACCGGTCTGTTTGGGGATGGTGAAGTCATGCTGCTGGTGGGGGCATACATGCAATTCCTGTCCTCTGGAATTTGTGGTACCTCCATAATGTGCATGCTCAGCACATTGTGTGGATTATATTATACTGTTGCTAAGGCAGGGTTGCTTTATGCTGCATTTGGTTAAGGGTGTGGGCACTTTGGGATGAAACACGTCGGATACTAAAACTGCACCAGACAAGATTTTAAAACCAAATCTTACAGTACATGCTTCAGTGGTGCAATGTGTAACATCTGGACGGTTACAGTGTTGACGTTATGTCAAAGACGTCTATGTATTGTCCATCCATCCATTACCTGTAACCGCTTATCCTGCTCAGGTGAAGGCGAAGGCGAAGGCGAAGGCGGGGTTCACCCTGGACAGGTCACCAGACTATCACAGGTCTGACACATAGAGACAGACAACCATTCACACCTATACGGGCAAGTTAGAGTCAACAGTGAACCTAACCTGCATGTCTTTGGACTGTGGAAGGAAACCTGAGAACCCGGAGTAAACCCACGCTAACACGGGGAGAACATGCAAACTCCACACGGAGTTCGAAAACAGAAGAACCCTCTTGCTGTGAGGCGACAGTACTAACCACTGCACCATGTGCCGTCTATGTATTGTGTGTTGCAGAGATATCTAGTGAAATTAGCATGCTAACCATGCTGCCCCAACCCGCCCGTCTCGTAATACCGCTTGTACGTCGGAAGGTCACCGTAGCGTTCAGTCTGTCCCGAGTCCAACATGAGTGGACGAAGAAGTAGAGCTGCCCCCGAGGGCTGAGTCAATCACGTTGAAGGTACGAGGTACCGTGTACGTTTTGATAGTTGATTTAGTGGATTAAAGCTGCAGTAGGCAGTATGTTTTTGGCATCATTGGGCAAAGAGGTTATGTTTTTGTGAGACGTAGTGGAAGGGTGCAGCATGGGCGAAGGAAAAACACATTCGATGTGGGAGCGGATCCGAATCCAGGGCTCGGATACATGCATTATGTTTCACTTATGGAAACGGCCTTGGTGAAGGTCTGTGCTCTCCGAGCGCCCTTCTAATTAGTATCGCAACTGTGTTCAAAAATGGTGGTTCACTGGAAAAAAACAGTCTGTATAGAACAACGTAAATATAGTCAACTACAAATAGCATCACAATAAAACACATCCAATCACCAAGCCTATGCATTCGCTTGCCTACACTGTTCCCATAATAACCTTTCAGCATATAGTAATTCAAGTGTTCTGAGAGGAAACTAGACTTCTGCTCCTCCTCATGGTTCTGTTTTCAGGCTTTAGAACATCTAGCCTGGGACGGGAGACTTTGACCAATCACAGGACATTACTGTACGTCTTTTTAAGCTCCTGCTGTCTGTGTTTTTATGTTTCCTCCAGCTTGATCTCCAAACTCCAAACGTCTAGTAGCAGCCTGAATCTTCATCAAGTCACGTCACCCACAGGGACGCACCAAAGACACCCCATTGAGAACAAGTAGGCACCCGCTAAAGCACCTTATTGTGAACCTGATGAAGACAGAGACACAGAGACAGTCTTAGTTTGGATGTTACGATGTTATGGTTGGCTTAATGAGAGTTAAAACTGTCCATTGAAAATCACACATAGAGGAGTAACCAGCCTGGGTCACCTTTTCAGTGGTGGCTCATGACCTTCTTAAACAAACATACAACCGACCCCACCAATGTCACTACCAGTACCAACCGAAAAAAACTGCTATCACAGATATACAAACTCTTTTCACAGTTTCAATACCAACAGACGAATGGACATCAGACCTGAATAGACATCAATCAGATATTAATTGGAAAACCATATGCAACAGTACATTCGCCATGTCTTCCAACTCCAAAATTCAGCTAATTCAATACAAGGTACGACACAGAACACACATCACCACTCACAACATGTATAATATGGGCTTTATAGACAGCAACACCTGCACTCACTGTGCAACTGCAATAGACAATCACTGCCATGCATTCTGGCTCTGCGACCCAGTTAGACGATTTTGGTCGGAGGTCATGAGAGAGCTATCCGAGATCCTCAACCTCAGCATCCCCCTCTCCTCCTCCGTCTCTCTGCTAGGCGACCTCTCCGCACTGTCAATTCCACAACATCTCCAAAACATTCATACTAGTTGCATTAACCATGGCCAAGAAATCCATATTACTCAACTGGAAAGACAGAACCAAATGATCAGTAAGCCATCGACTCAATCTGCTAACCGACCACTCTGACTTAGAACAACTCACATCAACCCTAAAGGACAATTTCACCTCATTCCATAACACCTGGAGTGTGTTCCAATCCACGTACTTCCAGAAGTACACTTCAATGTAGTGCACTTTGTGCACTCTGTACTCACTTGAGTAGTGCGTAAATTTCAGCGGGGTAGGGTCGTCTCAAATGGAATACTCTGCGGCGCACAAATGACGATCGCAACATTTGACCGCGGCTCGCTACCCGACAAAATATCTTCTAAAAAAAAAATGAAAGCAGAGTGGAAATTACATTTCCAACGTTGTCGCCTACGCCTACGATGTGTCCTCCTGTTGGCTGAAAATGCACCGGTATATTTACGTATTGTTTTATTCTGTTATCTACGTCTGTTTGAATAGTGGTCGTGGTCCCGCCCCTTCCGCTACGTAGCCATGATGGCGACAGTTGAGTGTGGAAAGTGTCCAGCGTTCCACACTCAACGATCTGACCGTTTTGAGTACAACATCCGGGTACTTTGAGTGCACTGCATTTTGCCGTACTTCCCAGTGTGAACGCACTTATGCACTCAAAATAGTAAGTGTAAGTACAGAAGTACGCGGATTGGAACACACTGCTGGTCTCCTTTCCTGCAGTCCATTCAGAGCTGATTGAGCTGACCGCAGAGATTTGGTCAAATACAATAACTCAAAATTGCCCATAATGTACCTCCTCAATACTGTGCTGTCTTGTAATGTACTGTTATATGTTAATAAAGCTCAAATAAAACATTTATAAAAAAAAAAGAAGAAGATCGCACATCTGGAATTCTTTAAAAGCATCAACAACTATTTAAAACCAAACCTGCTCTTTGGTCTTTACAGGGGAAACCTCCTTTAATGATAATACACTTTATTCTATAGCACATAAAATGCAACACTAAGAGCTTTACATACTGTAAAATCAAATAACCGTGAAATATGTTATAAAAACAAAACAAGGATACAAACAATGAAATAAATGGAAAGAATAAGACAAGATAAAATAATTGTTAGGCTAGAACACTTAAGGAGAAAGCAATGTTAAAATGATTTCACCGTACAGCGCGGACAGATTTACATTACCCATCAATACGAGCATTCACATCCACTCCATCCACATCACTGGAAAACAAAAGCTGCAACTTTGAATATTGATTTTCTGTATTAAACAACAGACAAGACACATTGAGGCCACTTCCTGTCCGGCTCCTGATGAAACCACGGATGCAACACAAGCGGTGATTACAATCCTTGAATAACGATCCTCGACTTAAAGCAGATATAAACTGTACATGCAGACACGTGCAAAGTGGAGCACAAACACATACCACAGATGTCTCTCGGGATGTCTCTTTTTACGACATGTGGCATCTACTCTCAGAGGCCAGAACCAGAAAACCACTCAGTCCGCCGTGTCCAGGAAGCCAAAATAAAACCCCCGAGCTGCCACAGCGAGGGAGCGTTTCCTGGACTCTCTGATTTAGCACGAATAGTGAAAATAACCGCTCAGTGAAGCTACAGTACAGTGTGTGCAAAAGAAAGAAAATAACTCCTGACTAGGCATTCAGCTAAACGACAAACTCTGGGTTTATATTATTTATACACAATTTTATTGCATTAAATACTCCAATATTTGGTTTGTTACTCTCTGACTCCCTCTCTCCTTTTTGTATTGCATCAAAGAAATCTTGTTTTTTCTTCTGCGTCTGAGAACATGAAATTCTATATTTCCCTTCTGGTTTTCATATATATATATACATATATATATATATACATATATATAAACTGCCCAAGACCTATCTTCCTTCTGATTCCTGATGGATAATTGTTAGATGCAGCCGCCTATTTGATGGTTTGCGAGAGCGATCACACAACGGCCGCTCCTTCTCATTTCACGTACATCAGAGCTCACCCTATAGTTTCTGATGACAAGGCTCTACAATTTTCTTCTTTTGGCAGCCTTGCATGCAAACTCCTAGACAGCATGTTACCGCTGAACAGAGATAAAACACGGTGGCCATCGTACTTTAAGCGTGTCCCTTTTTTTTAGTATCCAGTAGACATGTCCTCTGAGGACAGAGATGCTGGATGCAGGCAGCTTATGAGCGTAACGTATCAGATTTGGCACAAACGTCCACTTGGTCCCAAGAATAAGATAAGATAAGATAAGATAGAACTTTATTAATCCTGAAGGAAATTCTTGTGCCAGAGATCGCTCAAAATTACAACAAGTTCAAGTGTATAAAATAAAAAGTATTATTTCCAGCACCAGTGCCTAATAGAATAACTATAAAGTAAGTATTGATATTATAGTTGTTGTCAGTGTCCGGTGTTTTCAGCTGTCCTTCCTGCAGAAGGGGGAGGAGTTATATAGTCTGATGGCCGCTGGTAGGAAAGAGCTCCTGTGGCGTTCTGTGGTGCACCTCGGTGGTCTCAGTCTACGGCTGAAGGTGCTCTGGTTTGACTCCAGTGTGGCGGGCAGGGGATGAGAGGCGTTGTCTCTAATACTGAGTAGTTTCCTCAGCATCCTCCTCTCCGACACCTCCACCTCCACCTCCACCTCCACCACAAACTCCAGCTCAACTCCCGGGACAGAACCTGCTCTCCTGATGAGCTTGTTGAGTCTGTCGGCTGTCTTCACCCTGCTGCCCCGGCACACTACGGCGTAGAAGATGGCGCTGGCCGCCACCGAGTGATAGAACATCTGCAGCGTGGTTCTGCAGATGTTGAAGGATCTGAGTCTCCTGAGTAAAAACAGGCGGCTCTGAGTCTTCTTGTACAGACTCTGTGTGTTCTTAGACCAGTCCATTTTATTAAGTCTAAGTAAGGATGAGCTGATTAGATTCTGGTGGTCAAAGGTCAAGGTCACTGTGACCTCACGTCCGTCACATTCTCGTGAACGCGATATCTCAGGAGCGACAGGAAAGACAGGGTTGACGATGTTGGAAAGCTAGCATAATTTGAAAGTAGCATCGCTTCAGGAGCTCCGTCTAAACACGAGCACCGCCGCATCATAACTACTTCACCGCCACGGAGCGGAGAGAGGACCTCAACTCAACAACCTCATGACCAGTAACTGCAGCAGTGCTACTGCAGGGCTGAGTTCTCTCTTCCATTCTCCAGGAAACGTGCGGCGGCGACGCGCTTTGAGTTCAGGCTGGTTCACGCCAAGGGTAGAGTACGAGCAGGGAGGCAGGGAGGCGTCTGATTGGTTCTTTCCAAGCGGACCGCAAGGCAGTGATTGGTAGACGTTTTTACAGGATTACAGCAGCTACAGATGACGGCTCTTTTCCGCTCCTTTTTCAGAGCTCATCAGTAATGGATCGCTGTCGGGGTGTAAAGACCATTTCAACCAATAGAACAAACGTTGGATACTGGAGAACATCGTCAACCCTGACTTTAAAATTTGGCACAAACATCTACTTGGACTCGAGGATGAACTGAGTAGAATTTGGAGGTCGAAAGTCAAGGTCACTGTGACCTCATAAAACAGGTTTTTGGACATAACTATATGCTAATTATGACAATCTCCCACAAATGTCTAACAGGATCAAATGAAGTGATGAAATTTTGGACAGATGTAAACTGCACCTTGACTGTTCGGCGGAGGCGTACAACGGCTAGGTGCTAATTCTAATCCTCTATTGCTACTAAGCCCTTAGAAAGAACGATAGTAAAAGGGGAGTTATCATGATCTTACCACAGAATGCAAACACATCCCCCTCCTTCCACCTCAGGGAATCAGACAGAAATAGGGCGGGGGGTTAGAAAGAGTGAGTGCTATAGAGCATCAAGGGATAATTATGGTTAATTGCTGCTTTCTGGATGTGTAGTCTGCATTCAAAGAAAGTGACTAACCGTGGGCTTGGAAACATTTACAAGGCAGACGGCTTTGAGGTATAGGAGATGCTATTGAGTGTTTATGACAGGTGGGGATATGTAGGCAACTTTGAACTTATGAAAGTAATGTCTCTGTGAGATTACTTCTAGTTTAACGTTTATGTCCCACTGCTTTGATATCTTCTCAGTAGCCAATGAAATCAGTGGCTTTGAAAACTTTACTTGGCGAAGAATGTGGTGTTCTTATTACTTTGGACTTTCAGGTATTCTCTTCAAAAGTGAGACACACATCTTTATATCCTTACAGTAAACACTACTTTTGTGAAGATCGTAATGTTCAGTTGTTGTTGTTGACTGTGGTCTTTTTTTTTTGGAGATAGGAGTTTGTGGTGTGGTTGGAATTTAGTTCATGATCTTGTTAGGCAGCATTTTTTTAACCATAAAGGACGTCTGCTGATTTTAAGAGCAACACCAGCAATGAACTGATCCGACTAACATGTACTGCCCTTATATCCAAAGCCCCATATGTCTAATTCCTGTGTCATATAGAGCTCCAGTGTGAGCCGCACTGTTGCACCTTAAATATGAAAACCATGGCCATCATAGTTTGTTTTGAGTCAGTCCCGCATGCACCGTCCTGCTGCCCTAAATACTCACAAGCGAACTAAATGAGTGTCGAACCACAACTCCCCAATTACTCCTGTTTGAGGAGCGTTTGCTAAAAACTACGGTGCTCAGCTGTTGTGTGAATTTTTTTTTTTTTCAACAAATCCAAAAATATATGATGATATCTGTGAGCCGTTTTTAAAAATGTATGTCTTCAGTCGGAACAAATGTGCTATAGGGGGTTGAGTGCCACAGACACTATTTGACCATCATAAATCATAGGTGTCATGTTTCTATCTGCTTTTAACTTAAACATCTCTCTCTCTCTCTTTCACACACACTGTTCTTAATGAATGTCCGTTTTGTTAGTCCAGGGCTCAGCAACCTTTACTATCAAAAGAGATATATAGAAAATCTGTCTGGAGCCGCAAAACATGTGATCATTGTAATGAAAGTAACACAGTTTATAGTCTCAGTATATAGTATATAAGTCTAATGCAGTGAGGGCCAAAGAGACAATGTACTACGGAGTATTAGGGCCACATTGAGGGAAAAACACATCTGAGATTTACAGAATAAAGTCAGAATATTACGAGGAAAAAGTCGTAACTTTACGAGAATAAAGTCATAACTTTACGAGAATAAAGTCGTAATATTACGAGAATAAAGTCATTACTTTAACTGTTTCAGGGTTTTTTTAGGAGGAAGAAGAATAAGATAATATAGTTATAGAGAGAATTTTTTTTATAGATGTTATGTAAAAGAATGATAGGCTAAATAAATGTGTTTTTTTTGGAGAGAAATAAGAAAAAAAATGTTCTCTCTCTCTCTCTCTCTCTCTCTCTCTCTCTCTCTCTCTCTCTCTCTTCAAGCGCACCTGAGCTGATGCTGCAGAACAAGGGCCACGTGGGACTGACCAATCAGAGCGAGAGGAGAGCTCAGAGGGGCGTCGGTGAACAGCGCGGACAAAACCCTGATTGGCTGTCCGAGCTCTCACTCTCCTCTTCTCTCCTCTTCTCTCCTCTTCTCTTCTCTTCTCTGCTGGCAGCTCGGTGAGTGGTCCTGCTCTGCTGTCTCATCTTCACCTTTACCTGAACGGTTCTTCATGGTTCAGAAAGCCAGTCTTTCTTATGCCACACAGCATATACAGGTGCAGCTCAACAAATTAGAATATTGTGAAAAAGTTCAATATTCTTCGTCAGTTATTTAAGAAAGTGAAAAATCTAGACTCATTACACATAAAGTAAAATGTTTCAAGCATTTTTTCATTTTAATTTCAATAATTACAGCAAACAGCTCAAAAAAGAAAGAATAAGGTATCTCAAAATATTAGAATATTGCATAAGATCAATCAAAAAAAGGATTTACAATACAGAAATGTCCAACTTCTGAAAAATGTCTGAAAAAAAAGATCTGAAAAATGTCGGACAAAAAAAGTCTGAAAAAATGTCCGAAACAAAATGTCTGAAAAAAAAGTCTGAAAAAAAAGTCTGAAAAAAAAGATCTGAAAAAAGTCTGAAAAAAAAGTCTGAAAAAAAAGTCTGAAAAATGTCGGACAAAAAAAGTCTGAAAAAAATGTCAGAAAAAAAAGATCTGAAAAATGTCTGAAAAAAATGTCTGAAAAATGTCTGAAAAAATAGTCTGAAAAAAAAGATCTGAAAAATGTCTGAAAAAAAAGTCTGAAAAAAAAGATCTGAAAACTGTCGAACAAAAAAGATCTGAAAAATGTCCGAAAAAAAAGATCTGAAAAAAGATCTGTAAAATAGATCTAAAAAAAATCTGAAAAAAAAGATCTGAAAAATGTCTGAAAAAAAAGTTTTAAAAAAATAATCTGAAAAATGTCTGAAAAAAAAGTCTGAAAAAAAGTCTGAAAAAAAGTCCGAAAAAAAAGTCTGAAAAAAAGTCTGAAAAAAAGTCTGAAAAAAAGTCTGAAAAAATGTCCGAAAAAAAAGTCTGAAAAAAATTATCTGAAAAATGACTGAAAAAAAAGTCTGAAAAAAATTATCTGAAAAATGTCTGAAAAAAAAGTCTGAAAAAAAAGATCTGAAAAATGTCGGACAAAAAAAGTCTGAAAAAAATGTCAGAAAAAAAAGATCTGAAAAATGTCTGAAAAATAAGTCTGAAAAAAAAGATCTGAAAAATGTCTGAAAAAATAGTCTGAAAAAAAAGATCTGAAAAATGTCTGAAAAAAAAGTCTGAAAAAAAAGATCTGAAAACTTTCGGACAAAAAAAGTCTTAAAAAATGTCCGAAAAAAAAGATCTGAAAAATGTCCGAAAAAAAAGATCTGAAAAAAAGATCTAAAAAAAAGTCCGAAAAAAAGTCTGAAAAAAAAGATCTGAAAAATGTCTGAAAAAAAGATCTGAAAAAATGTCCGAAAAAAAAGTCTGAAAAAAAAGTCTGAAAAAAAAGATCTGAAAAAAGTCTGAAAAAAAAGTCTGAAAAAAAAGATCTGAAAAATGTCGGACAAAAAAAGTCTGAAAAAAATGTCTGAAAAATGTCTGAAAAAATAATCTGAAAAAAAAGATCTGAAAAATGTCTGAAAAAAAAGTCTGAAAAAAAAGATCTGAAAAATGTCTGAAAAAAAAGTCTGAAAAAAAAGATCTGAAAAATGTCTAAAAAAAAAGATCTGAAAACTGTCGGACAAAAAAAGTCTGAAAAAATGTCCGAAAAAAAAGATCTGAAAAATGTCCGAAAAAAAAGTCCGAAAAAAAGTCTGAAAAAAAAGATCTGAAAAATGTCTGAAAAAAAGATCTGAAAAAATGTCCGAAAAAAAAGATCTAAAAAAATGTCCGAAAAAAAAGATCTGAAAAAAGTCTGAAAAAAAAGTCTGAAAAAAAAGTCTGAAAAAAAAGTCTGAAAAAAAAGTCTGAAAAATGTCGGACAAAAAAAGTCTGAAAAAAATGTCAGAAAAAAAAGATCTGAAAAATGTCTGAAAAAAATGTCTGAAAAAAAAGATCTGAAAAAAAAGATCTGAAAAAAAGATCTAAAAAAAAATGTCAGAAAAAAAAGATCTGAAAAATGTCTGAAAAAAAAGTCTGAAAAAAAGTCTGAAAAAAAGTCCGAAAAAAAAGTCTGAAAAAATGTCCGAAAAAAAAGTCTGAAAAAAGTTATCTGAAAAATGTCTGAAAAAAAAGTCTGAAAAAAAGATCTGAAAAAAGTCTGAAAAAAAAGTCTGAAATAATGTCGTACAAAAAAAGTCTGAATAAAAAGATCTGAGAAATGTCTGAAAAAAAAGATCTGAAAAATGTCTGAAAAAAATGTCCGAAAAAAAAGATCGGAAAAATGTCGGTTAAAAAGTCTGAAAAAAAAGATCTGAAAAAAAGTCCGAAAAAAAAGATCTAAAAAAATGTCCGAAAAAAAAGATCTGAAAAAAGTCTGAAAAAAAAGTCTGAAAAAAAGTCCTAAAAAAAAGTCTGAAAAAAAAGATCTGAAAAATGTCGGACAAAAAAAGTCTGAAAAAAAAGTCTGAAAAAAAGTCTGAAAAAAAAGATCTAAAAAAAATGTCCGAAAAAGATCTAAAAAAAATGTCCGAACCCTTAATACCTGGTACTGAGTGAATATTTGCATGAGGGCGATCAGCCTGTAGCACTGCTGAGGTGTTATTGAAGCCCAGGTTGCTTTGATAGCGGTCTTCAGCTCATCTGTATTGTTGGGTCGGGTGTTCCTCATCTTCCTCTTGACAATACCCCGTAGATTCTCTATGGGGGGTTCAGGTCAGGCGAATTGGCTGACCAATCAAGCAGAGTAATATCATGGTAAACCAGTTAGTAGTAGTTTTGGCACTGTGGTCAGGTGCTAAGTCCTTTTTCTTTCTTTTTAGAGCTGTTGGCTGTTGGCAAAATTAAAATGAAAAAAAAATGCGTGAAACCTTTTAGTTTAATGAGTCTAAAATATATAACACTTTCACTTTCTTAAATAACTGATGGAGAATATTCAACTTTTTCACGATATTCTATTTTTTTGAGCTGCACCTGTAATATACAAAGACAAGAAAGACAAGAAAGACAAGAAAGACAAGAAAGTAGGAAGTTGAAAAAGGTAAAGAGAATTGTCTCAGATTGTTTGGAGAGAATCAGAGACAGACAGACAGAAACAGGTATTCAGGTGTGTCCTGTGATGATGAGCGACATTAAACCACCAACTCACAGATGAAAAGAAAGACCCAACTGTTGTTGTATGTGAGGTGAGGTCTATCATTAAAAACGTTCAGTTTACACTCTCAGACTCTCCTCAGTAAGCACAGATATACGTACACTGTAAACAATCTCTGTTAATTTCCAGCAGGATTTCAACAGTATTAACCTGTTATTGCTAAAAACAGTGCTTTACTGTTAATACAAAAGAAAACCTGTTAAATTACGCTCATATTAGCTTTATTGTTCTTCACTCACATGTTGTTCTGGTTTCATTCTGTGCTTGTAGCAGCTAGAGACACACAACAAGTCTATTATAGCCTTTTTCCTAACAAGGGCCTTTAATTGTATTTAGTGTGACTATTCCTATGTCTGTAACCTGCTAAGTCTATTCATCTAGGCAAAAGATAATGTTTATTAAAATGTATGTAAAAAATAAATAGTGCATTAAAACAAATCAGTAAGATAATGTAAAAGAAAGGTGAAAACAGCTATATAATGTATCTTTAAACAGTAAATTAACTGTAAAATACTGTGAAATTAATAAAGTTCAAACTGTATTTTTCATTAACAGTACAAAGCTGTACATTTCAGCGACAGTATAATAATGTTAATTTGACAGTAACATAAAGGCAACCCTGCTGCCAGTTCTTTACTGTTATTTTACTGGGACATTCTTAACAGTGTGCAATTACGCACGCCCTCTCTCTCTCTCTCTCTCTCTCTCTCTCTCCACCACACACACACACACACACACACACACACGCTCTCACTCTTCGTGGGAGTAAGAAGTGTGTAAGTAAAGAAGGGAAGAGAGAAGAGGAGAGAGAGAGAGAGTGATTCCAGGTCTCTCTCTGCTGCTCTCTCCACTTTGGGTACCCAGCAGTCTGACTCAATGGGGCTTTAGCACTAAGGGGTTAAAACACGCTAAAATAAAATATATTTATTCACCCCCCAAAAAGCCCTTTTTAGTGTTTAGGTTTAGTGCATTACGACAGACAGACATTTAGGTTAACTCATCCAGCACAGTCTCCAGAGGCGGTTCCTTTCTGTGTCTGTCGCCTCCAGAAGGTTCAGTCGGTGTCCTCTCGTCGGCTGGCTTTCTGTGAGAGGATAACTTCCACCAGATCCCTCATCCACAGCTCAAACTCCTGCGACACTATGGATACTGGAGATTGTCCCTTCAGGAAGAAACGGAGACCATGGCGCATGGAGCTCTCATCTTTCGCCTTGGTAACCGTGATGCTCGTCTTGTGCCAAACGACCGTGGCTCGGGCAGGTAAGACGGTTTTCTATTATTATTATTAATAGTTGTGATGTTTTTGAACGAGTCTGTTTATTTGCACCTTTTTTTTTCTTCATTCTTCACTGTCTCACCTGGATTTACCCGTGCGTAAAATCCGTACGCATAGCATCCATTATCGGACACTTGCGCACCTGATGTTTCATTTTCCCCTAGAAATGTGGTTGCGAGCAACAATATCCAAATGAGTTCATCTTTTTTGGAGCTGTTGTTTTTCCTGCATATTTGCTACTCGACAACTGATAGAAGAAAGCTGGGAAATACGAATAAGTGATGCGAGGGAAATCCAAGTGTCCGATAATGGACCTATGTCCATTTTAGGTCCATCCCATAAAAACACACGAATAAAAAAAAATTACAATAATTGCAGTCTTTTTCTGTTTGTTATTTATTGAAAAAAGTATTTTTTTTTTCTTTTTTCTAGCCTTTAACATACCCTGTCCGATAATGGATGTTACGCACGGTCAGTATGACCACAGTGTAAAGACGTTATAAAAGAAAAGCCTATTAATTGCTTGTTTCTGGAGGAAAACAGAACAAATGTTATGTTTTGAATAAAAGTTTTGTTGTCGCTCAATTTGGACATCATTCCCTCCCTCGGCTGTGTCCATGCAGACAGGCTGACAGGTGTCATTTAGTCTGAGAATATTTCAGGCATCCAGGTGCTTTTTTTTCTCGTTTGGAAAAAATGTGTCTGATGTTGACTTTTCCTGTTTATCTTAATCTTAATCTCACTACTAAGAATCCCGTTCAGTTTTGACAGGATGTGGCTCATTTTACTGCACTTCTGTGCGTAAAATCCACTGGGGGGCATGGTGTATAGGACGGTGCAAAGAGCTGCTTCAGTCGCTTTTGGGCAGGTTTTGTATAGTATTTTCAGTATTTCAACTGAACGTTGGTCTGTAAGTAAACTGGGCTCAGAGTTTACCAGTTCAGCCTGTGCACCAGTCCGACCATCACTGCCTCTGCTGGTCCAGGGAGGAGGGATTTCTGCATCAGGATGTGACAATAAGCTCATGGAAAGTTGATTTTTCCAGCTTGTAGAACAACATTTGTATTCGTTTTTATACCAAAGATAATATAGTTCTACATTCATATTAAGACGAATGGTTTAGACATTGATTGAGAACATTTTGATCAGTAATATTTTACTTTTATGTTCTTTTGCGTTCCCCTCACTCTCTCACAGTTATCGATTAGTTGGACTAAAAAGGAATTATCAATTATTATTATTGGAATGATTGGTATGTGCTGCAGTTCCCCAACTGGCTGCTAGTTGTGTCGAGTTATTTTTAACACAGAGAATCTATTGATTCACCTGAATCCAGATCAGTCCAGTTCAGTTCAGATCAGTTCAGATCAGTTCAGATCAGATCAGATCAGATCAGATCAGATCAGATCAGTTCAGATCAGACTTTTGATGCAGAATGGCACGCCATGGAAACACATCAAATGAATGCATTCATGTTTTTTTATTTCAGAGTGCAACAACACGACTTGAAATTGTGATCTGTTATGAGGTGTATAATTCACCTTTTTAAATGATGAATTTGTGATTTTAGTTTGACTACAGTGGATCTGAAGCTGTTTGTTTTTACCTATTGTTTTATAATATTAAGCTTTTGGCTGAGTCACATCATGCAGATTTTTTACCAGAGGTTTAATTTACGCGCAGGTTTTTTTTTGTGGGGAAATAAATGTACCTTAGAAGTTCCAGTTGACAGACGATCAATGGCTCTTTATTTGTAACAGAAGTTGCCCTCCTCCACTGGTGTATTCTTTGGCCCCGTTTCCAATTTCAGATTGCGAGAGGCGATTGCACCTTCCCGTCGTCTCCCGTGTGTATTTTGGAGGAGGAAGACTGAGACATTTTTTTGCTTTTTATGAATAGGTTATTATGCGGCGGAGCACCTCGGTCACAGGGGTTCGGGAGTGAAAGCGTTCAGTGTGTCTCCGTGTCTATGTGAGCTTTGTACACTTCTGTTTGTATATATGCGTCTGTAAGCTATGGATGTTTTTTTTCTTCCCCTATTTCAGGGTGTGGAAATGTATGCCACATCTGTGTGAATGTGCCTCTGTGTGCGACACCTCGTGCAGCAGGTTGCATCTTAAAGGTCCCATATTGTAAAAAGTGAGATTTTCATGTCTTTTATATTATAAAGCAGGTTTAAGTGCTATATAAATACTGTTAAACTATCAAAACGCTCAATATACGGAGAAATACACACAGCCCGTATTCAGAAATTGTGCTTTTGAAACAAGCCGTTAGGATTTCTGTCCATTTGTGATGTCACAAATATACAATATTTAGACCATTAACACGGTTTTAAACATTATAAATGTGTCCCAGTTTGTTTCCTGTTGCAGTGTATGTTAGTGACATCAGCTGACAGGAAGTAAACATGGACCCAAACTGTTGCCTAGCAACGCAATTCCGTTGAAGTGCACTAAAACGGAGCGTTTCAGTATAGTACAGGTATATTCAAGCAGACATTATGAGGAAAATAAAGTTTTTTTTTAACATTGCAGCATGTAAACATGTTCTAGTAGAAACACAAAATACAAGTATGAACCTGAAAATGAGCACGATATGGGACCTTTAAAGGATGCTTATAGAGGCACAGGGAGTGCGCGCTGAAGAGCTCGAGTGGTGGTGGTGGTGCAGCAGTGCAGATGTTTAGTGTAAACTATATAACAGCGCCCCGCCCAAGCAGTGAAAGACCGATTTAGAGAAGAGAGTGGTCACAATCTCTCATATTTATTCTCTCTTTTCCATGGGAGAATGAAGACTAGAAAAAAAGGAGGAGGAGGCACCGGGAGAGGCCGAGAGAGGCATGAAAGCCCCGTTCTGTTCAAAGGAGGAGAGAAAATCAGAGGGCAATATTTTCTTGACATGGATGTTCCTCAACCTCATTTCAAAGCAGAGCGCTCCTCAAAGGGCAGTCTGTCTCAGTTTGGCTAAACATAACTTAACCCTGCTCTCTCTCTCTCTCTCTCTCTCTCTCTCTCTCTCTCTCTGCTGGTGAATAGAGCTACTATATGTGGTGGAGCAGCAGCCTTTTGACAGCTCATTCCTGTGACTGTATGGAAGTGTGTGGTATTTCAGGCTTCTGTTGGTCGCATGTGACCCAGCCCGCCTGGCAGCTTTAACCTTGTCCTTGTCATCATTTTCCCATGAGCCCTTGTGGCTCTGGCGATCCACATCCATACCTCCTCCACCTGTTACCCTATAATGAGTCCACTTTGATCATTTTTGCACTGGTTGGCCTCGGCTATAGTCAGATGCCTTATCCCCATCAGATGTCAGCGTTGCACATATTTCTCAGCAGTCATCATCATAACGCTGAGATGAAGAGCTACGAGCCGTCACAATAAGATGTTACAGAATTGGCAGTTGACTTTGTAACTCACATTTCTTCTGCAAAATGAGATTTAGTTGTTGCATAAAGACCTCGTATATCAACAAACTGACACAGCAGCCCAGTCGCACAGCAGTTCGTGAAATGGTCACAAAATTTAATGTATTGATTTGTGTACATAGACACGAATGAATACCGGGAAGTTTGAGGAGGGATGAGGTCGGGGTGGACGGGCGGGTCAAAAAACATGACTTGTTGTTTGTGTCCCGTGTGAAACCAGAAGTCAAAGTTGATTTATTTGTAACTTCCCTTCTTAAGTTACGGCACTTCCAGAGCTATTTTAAAGCGCAAATTGCCACGTGCGCCACGAGTTGCTGGACATTTGTCAGGAAAACGCACAACAAAATACGTTGTTGAAAGTCGTGCTGAGCGTCACGAAAAAAAGGGAAATTCATGTCTATGTACATGAATCAAATAAAACACAGGACTTTTGCCCAGGAGACCGCTGTTCGTGTCCCGTGTGAAACCACAAGTCAAAGTTGAATTATTTGTCACTTAACTTCCTAAGTTACAGCACTTCCGGAGTTATTTTAACCCAAACTTCAGTCTGTTCCTAAACCTAACTAGGTAGTTTGTTGCCTGACCCTAACTAAGTTGATTTTTTTCATAAACCTAACTAAGTAGTTTTATTTTGAAAAGCCTGGAGCATAAATTGACATATACGTCACGTATTGCTGGACAATACGTTGTTGAAAGTCGTACCGAGCGTCACGAAAAATTCCTGCCTATGTACGTGAATCAAATACATTAAATTTCGCGACTATTCCCTGAACTGCCGTGCGACTGTGTTGGACACTTACTAGACTTTTTTTTTGCCCTGAGCGAAGCCTCCTGGAAAAAAACATACTCTCATTCTTCTGCCTTTAATACTGCCTCCTTTGCCAAGATTGACAAACCCCACGCAGCCACAGCTCCACCCTAAACTTAACCACGAGTAATGTAAGGTTGCTACGTTGGTGGTGGAACACAACCTGGGAGGACAGGCTGTCTGGGACACTGAGTTCAGGGCAGGTCTCTTTTTGGCCAGAAAACTATAGACTAAATGCTATGGCCACCCTCACCATCACTCTCAGTCTCTCAGTGGCCTCAACCACAAATAAATGGCATCATTTGCATGAACAGATAAGACCCAGACTGTGGTTGTAAAAGAAGTGAAAAGCTGAGATACACATTAACACTTCATGACGTCCCCTCCAGCTGAGAACTCATAAAAAAATCCTTTCTCAGACAAAACCACAGTCACACTACAGCCTTAAGGGAGCACAAGATATAGTCCTTCCTTCTTCCTTCTTGGTTTCATAGGTGATGATTTGGTGGTTTGTGTATGTGGGTAGTTGAGCATCGTTCCTCCGAGGCATTCATGTACAATGTACGATGTACAAGAGGACGGGACAGGAGAGCGTGCCAGCCGACTTTATAATGACAGGCTGCCCGTATAGGACGCTATTCCTAGTCACTGTTATTTCGTGCTTCTAGGAAGTCGGTGTAGGAGGGTGCGGAGACCAGCTGTGTGCTTTTTGCATGTATAATGTTAATGTACTATCTCTTTTCCAGACGTCAGTACGGTCTGTCCATTTGAAAATAGTTTTAAAAATGTTGCTTTAGGATAGTTGTTGGACTGGGATGAGCGGAGAGGGTTAGTCCATCATGTATTAGTAGACAGAGGAGGGTTTAAAGTACAAAAAGTACTTGATCACAGGGAAGTACCTCTCCTATCTGGGAATGTGTGAAGTGGCCTAATGCAGTAATCCCCAATGAAGTGGGCTGGAGCCTATCCCAGCATGCATTGATGAGAAAATGAAAATTTGCCAGCAAAAGTAACCCAATCATTGCATCCTGCCACCCTGACTGTGCACAGTGTATTCTACTATTAACCATGTGATGCCATGAACATAAATGAATTAGTGATGGCGGCATTAGTGCAGGAACAACAGCTGACGTAGGACAGCAGGATTTCTAGTATTCATTACATGTGTTCTTCAGAGTAGTTTTCACATTGTCTCCCATCTCCCTCTATCCAACCATCTCCATCTCCTCACTCAGCTGAATTACATCTATAAAGATCTCTGACGTGGGGATTCCCACACTGAAAAGGTGTCGCTATACAGACAGTGATGATGATTATTATGATTATGTGATGCTGTTGATCCACGGCTGTTACACTTGTATATTATTCTAAGTCTGGCTAGACTCTGAGATAAATGTAGGTATTCAGATATACCACTAGTCACTGTTATTAAATGTATTTTCATTTCATCTAAACATGTTGGCTGCACATCACACTGTTTCACATTTAAGTTTGTTTGACTGTTAGGATTAGACCAATAGATTGTTGATTCTGAGATAGAGATGTGTGTTTTTTAGCACGTCTTAGGTTATTATTTATAAATGATGTGTAATATCTGAGGGCAGATTATAATTTGATTTCTTGTTTTGCCGTAAAAAATGATCTTACTATTGTCAGCTTCAAATCAATCATACTGTCAACAGTGAAATTGAATATCAGTTGAACCCATAGACTGTATATATATCATTTATATGGACGACATGTCTCCTCTTCCTCCCACTGTACAAGAGTGAAGCCAAAATCTCACCATTCAGGAGCCGAGCACGGCCGCAGCTTGCTAGCACCATGATAGCTGTCAGCTAGAAACACACTAAACAACCAACCGTAATATCTCTAGAACTACATTTATGATCAAACTGACGCATGTTCTATTACACACACTCGTGACGGTTATGGAAAGTTAAAGTTACGTCTCCTCTCTCGTACATATTCCTGAGCGACTACTTCATTCAGAGCAGCTGTCAATCATGATGGAACACTTGAACAAACATCAGCGTGATAAGATCTACCTAAAATCACAGAAACCATCTTTGGGAAAAATATATTTGCTGTGTACTTTGACTTTTTAGTTTGCCCCATGCAACTGTCAGTCCAAAAGACCTGTGGCGCTTCTAATTTGTGCCCTCACTGACTGTCTGTCATATGTGATGGTATGGTACAGGGACCCACTGACTGGTCAGGGCCCTGCGGTCCCATGTAGGCCCTGTGGTCCCCTGTAGGCCCTGTGGTCTCATGTAGGCCCTGTGGTCCCCTGTAGGCCCTGTGGTCCCATGTAGGCCCTGTGGTGTCAGTATCCACCCTCAGTTCCAAACTAAGACTGTGGCCTCCGGCCCCGAAACCACACGAGACTCCAGCACGATACACGTTGGCAGCCTCGTCAGACTGGCACAGACCACATAATGGTCCACAGGGGAGGACAGTAGAGGACTTCTTGGACATAATGCTGGCAGCAGCTCCTCAATGGAGGGAATGAAGAAACCACATTAGGCTGCAACACAGTGAACACTGAGCTGTAGTGACGGATGAACCACACGGACTGTGGGATTCATTAGTGCTGATGGAGGCAGGTGTAAAAAGATAGAAGCTGTGTTCTTGTCATAGAGATGAATTGATGAAGGTTTGTACCTGAAATGCAAATCGATTCTGGTTATCTATTAATCAGTGTTGCTAAAATATCTGTAGCCACTTGACCTCTGGGTTCCTCTTTGGTGTTCTTAAACAAGGTGCATTAATGACGTTTAGCTTCCCAGTGAGATGAATAACGTCCATGGATGTATGAAGAGAACTGGATCCAGCGTTGGAGGCGGGGCCCCGTTCATTCCTATGAGAGTTGCTCAGTGGAGCATGAAGCCTAAATGGCTCGACTTCCGTCTGGAAAAGTACCCGGATCTCGGGCACTTGGAACATGCGCAGTAGCGTCCGCTCAGTCACATGACTCGGTCACACGGTCCCAACGTCACTTGGCGCTCCAGCCTCGGTCTGGATCTCATTCAAATGAACGGAGGAAAGGAAATAACTCTGGATTCTTCCCCAATCTAATAAAAACAAGTCATAGACATTCATGTTGGGACAATTCATAAAAAAATGGGCATCAAACTTGCCATCATTTCTGAATTGTGTATAAGCACGTTGCAAGCAAAGGCCACAAAAGCACTGCTGTCTGCATATTGTGCTTTACTTCGGTTATTTGACTCAGTTTGTAAGACCTTTTTTGTCAAGGCAGACATTGTATAGAGGCAGACAATGAGATATATCCATTGGATTTTGGATTATTGCAGAAAATAAGCTCTGAGGCAAACAAACGTTTGTGATTACATGTTTTGTTTAGCAAGATAATCTTCACAAATGAACACCACTTTTACCACCTTAAAGGGAGATTTGTCAAGTATTTAATACTCTTATCAACATAGGAGTGGACAAATATGCTGCTTCATGCAAATGTATGTATATATTTATTATTCGGAATCAATTAACAACACAAAACAATGACAGATATTGATCCAGAAACCCTCACAGGTACTGCATTTAGCATAAAACAATATGCTCCAATCAGAACATGGCAAACTGCAGCCCAACAGGCAACAACAGCTGTCAGTGTGTCAGTGTGCTGACTTGACTATGACTTGCCCCAAACTGCATGTGATTATCATAAAGTGGGCATGTCTGTAAAGGGGAGACTCGTGGGTACCCATAGAACCCATTTACATTCACACATCTGGAGGTCAGAGGTCAACGGACCCCTTTGCAAATCCGCCATGAGCGTTGTGTATTGATATTTTCCCTCTCAGAGCAGCGAGTCAACATGACGTGACATCTACATGATAATTAACACTCTGACAAACCGAACCCTTACTTTATACCATATAAATAATGTAAACCCTCTTTTTTTACAGCATGGGTACTCATAATGGATTTTCTGTCTGTGTACATAAGGCATTATAAATAAATCTTAACTACAGAGCACCACGTTGAAAATTATAACGTGCAGCAGCTCGTCCGGCTCGCCGTCGTGGTCAGCTGGGTGGATGATGACACAGCTGGTGGATGAGGAACAAACCGGCATATACTTTATGCTCTTTAGTGTTATATTTAACGTGTTGTCATGTACGGTGCTTTTTGGAGGCTCCCGCAAAATCTTTCTTTATTCTTGGAAATTGCCGGGAGACTCAAGACATAAAATTGGTGTACAGATGAACTTTTTGGGTCTCTGTGTGTGTGATTGTGTGTGTGCGTTAATCTGCGGTCAATATTGCACGTCCCTCTCGCTCTGTGTGTCTGACAATGTGGTCGTTGTGTAAAGGTGAGAGGGGAGGGGTCAACGTGTCAGCTGGAGTGTGTGTCTGGTATTTGGCACAGCTGTACCAAAAGAGGAAAGGGCACACGTGCACACACACACACACACACACACACACACACACACATATAGTATGACCCAGAGTTCAGAGAGCTGACTGTGTGTGTGTGTGTGTGTGTGTGTGTGTGTGTGTGTGTGTGTGTGTCCATGCAATATACTCAACATAGAAGCATATGCATTATAGTTAAATCACCCAGGATGGTCTTTTAATTAAATGTTTTGAGCTAGAGTTGACCGCGGTGTCCTCCGAAGAGTAGAGACGCAAAGAGATGAAACTCTGGGGCTTTTTTGACAACAGCCGCTAGATGGCGCTGTGGCCATTTTGGACTGAAAACACCAAGAGACGTCTGTAAATCAGAGGATATTTAAAAAAAAAAACTATAATAATAAATAAACCTCCCAGTAGGAACACTTAACAGTTGTAAAAGTCCAGAATGGCGGAGGTGTAGCTCTGCTGCTGGGCGCTGATGTTGCGATGGAACGACCACTTGACTTTCACCTCTTAGCAATATACACTCTATGGTGTCCCTTGCCTCTGACTCAATGCATGCTGGGATAGGCTCCAGCCCACAAAGTAAGTAGGGCTAGATAATTGATGGATGGAATATATATATATGGAATATGATACTCCTTATTCCAATCATTTAAAGGGCGGGTCCATCTGCATTGTTTTCCCACTAAGCTGCAAAAAGCAGTGCCTTTCAGTAGGTTACCAAAGTAAGCTAATCAAGAAAGAGGAAAACAAGCAGTAAGAGCTGATCTAAGGTCTGCTGTCCAGCTGCCGTCTATGAGAGCTGGCTGTCAATCACTCTGAACTCCGACCAAACGGTCAAACTAGGCAGCGCTGATCAAATATGAATCAATATTCTGTTACGTTAATGCCTATTTCTCTCCTCACATGTTCTCACAATCATCTTGTAGTGCACGGTTTAGCTGTGAAATGAGAAAGTTTGTGACGCCGCCGCCATATTGAAATCTGGTGAAGTAACGCCAAGTTCTGGTCACATGACGGGAGCTCAGCCAATAGGTACGCTCTCTCTCTGAACTGACCTGTGATTGGTCAAAGTCTCCCGTCCCGAGCTAGATGTTCTGCAGTCTGAAAACAGAGCCATGAGGAGGATCAGAAGTCTAGTTTTCTCTCAGAACACTTGAATTACAATATGCTGAAAGGTTATTATGGGATGTTTGCCCAATGATGCCAAAAATATACTGCCTACTGCAGCTTTAATGATATGGGATTGTTTAATGTTTCATGTTGGCTTCATGAGAAACCCAACAGGCTGAATGCTTTTACTGTGCAAACTCTCTGGACCAGTGAATCTCATTCTGAGGTGTCGTGTGCGTACAGGGTCTAATCTGTGTGTCCTGCTGCTTCGTGTCCACACTGACAGTAGAGGTGTGTGTGTGTGTGTGTGTGTGCGCTCTCAGTCAAGTTGGCTGACAGGATGTACAGACTCTGTTTTATAGTGATTCGTTCAGTAAGCATCAGCATTGTTGATCTGTCACTCCTGTGATCTTGTCTGTTTGCAGCCCTTCAACAGACTGTATTCACTCTTATCTGTTAACATTGAAGCCTGACACCAACTGAATTAAATCTGTGTCAGCTCCATCTAGTGGCGACTGAGGAGGACTACAGGAACACAAACTGTTGAAGCAGCACGTCTCATTTTTACAGTGTGAATACCAACCTGGGTATCACACGTGTTTTATCAGGTTGAATACTTGAATTAGAATATATTACCTAAGAAATGATTCAGTAAAATCAAGTCTGTGTTTTCTAAATATCTGATATGTTGTAACATTATTCAGCTTTTAAGCACTACAGAGACTTTTTAATGTGTTCAAAGTATACTGACACAATTTCAAACTTGGATATGCCTGCACACCTAATCTCACTATCCCTATGTTCAGTGGTCAAACATCATCATCATCATCATACAGGTACATACAGGAAATTTGACCTCTGCATTTAACCCATCCTAAGCGTATAGGAGCAGTGAGCTGCTGTAAATATTAGAGTTATTATTTAATTAATATTATAATTATTAGAACTTTAAACATGCACTATCTGCAACCATCTTGGACTCTAACCACTGGCGCACTTTACACTTACTTTACACTATACATCCTATATACCACTTTATAGACTGCACATATGTACATATTGCATTTATTTATTGCACATACTACATTTATTTATTGACGGACTGCACACACTATGTTCACCCATTCACTCTGTATCTTTTATATCTCTATTATTGTTTTTATAATGTTTGTATACCTTCACCTCTCCTGTGTTTCACTCTGTTTGCTGATGTTGCTGCTTTGACACCTGAATTTCCCTCCGGGGATTAATAAAGGTTCATCTCATCTTATCTTATCTTATCTTATATTATATATTGAACCGCCAACCTTGTGCTTAAAGGTCGACCCGCTCTACCCGCTGATTTACAGTCGCCCCACATATGAAACAAACAAAAGCTTCTAGTGCGACCCCCTGTCGATTAGTCAAATTATCGGTTGTTTTATTCTTTTAGTTTTGGTCAGTTAGTCATTTTTTAATGCGTTTTAATCTAATTTTCAAGAAACTTATGAGCACATCTCTGCTAAACACCAGATTTAAAGTGCTTTTGTGTGATTCTTTGTGGAGAATCTCAGTTTTACGGATCTGTCGATTAAATCAACTAATTGAGTAGTTAATTGAAAATCATTTGATTGTCGAAAAAGAATGTCTTTGGTCGAGGACGGCCCTAAAAATGTAATAAACACAGGACTTTAAACCAGGAAACCTGTGGTTTGTTTTGTTTTACAGGTTAGTGACGTGTTTACTGAACTTAGTTTACGTACTTATTTTAAGTCCAACCATGACGTTTGTCCTGAACCTAACTATGTGGTTTTGTTGCCTAAACCTAACTACAAATGACTTATACAAGATTCTCACTGATATTAGAACGAAGTTCAATTAAGTCTAATTAGTAGCATCAGGCGGATGAGTTTTAGTCGTTAAGGCAGCCAGTGCAGCTGTCAGCGGGGAGAACTGCAGGCTGCTACTGTAATCTTTAGTGCTGGTTGTAACTGCCCTCGCGTGCCAGGGCGCCCTGTTTCCTGTCTTAATGACAGCAGTGTAATTGGCCCACGTTTATACATCAAAAGGCTGCGACCATCTGCGAGCGCTTACGGTAGGAAAGGCCGATGGAGTGGGAAGAGGGAGAAGAAGGAAAGTAAAGAGAGAGAGAGTTTGTTCCCCTCTTTGGCGTTTCTGTTTTTCTACCTTGTCTAGTTTCATATTTGCCTCCTCTCATCTGGTGAGGTGTGTTGGTGCGGTTGTCCCGGCCTCACAGGGCCTCTGTGGCCCCCGCCTGTTATTTTTGTGGGTGTGTTTTTGTCGTGATTGTGGTCCTCCAGGCAGGAAGGGCCCCCTGGCTGCAGATGTGAGCTAGGCGGGCAGCGGGGGGGAACAGAGCGGCACATTGTACTGGGCGTACTGGGGGGGAGCTCGGGCTGCAATCTGATCCAGTATCCTGCCATCACAGAACCACGCTGTCTACTGTCACTGCCTGACCCCCCAAAACACACACACACACACACACACACACACACACACACTCCCTCAACCTCTTTCTCATTCCCAGCGTTCCTGTGCAGACCGGCAAAAGTCTTGGGAAAAAATTCAATGTCCGTCAGGTCTCTAAAGTCTCAAAAAGTTTGGAAAACGACACACAAAGTCTGGAAAAGCATGACATTTGAGGAACAAAGCATTTCTGTTTTCATCCCTCTCAATGTTCATCGCTCTCTCTCTCTCTCTATCTATCTCTTTTTATCCCATCTTCATATATGTCTCATTCACCTGCCTCACTTTTCCACTTTCACTACCTAACCTCTGTTCATTTCTGTCGTCAAGCAGCTGTTTTTAGGGAAGTTTGGATGGTTAATGTAGCATCACAATACCACTCAGTCTACCTCTTGTTTTCCCTTCCTTCTCACATATTGCTTCTATACGTCCATCTCTTCCTCTTCCTCCCCCTCCACTTCCTCTTTCTCTCTCTGGCGTATAGAGTGACGTTAATGGTGCTGTGGTCTAGACACCCCGAGGCAATATTAACACACCATTTGCTCTGTCTGAATAAATATTACCATCTGTGGGCCTGTCTGACTAACCGTTAGCTCCGAGACGCTGGGTGTCACCTAAACACTGCAGTGCCACTGATCCCGTGAGGACAAACCTCACATTAGAGCCCCGTATAAAGCATCGCAAGCGGCTGCTGGATTTACTATAACGCAGTGTTACAGTTTTTGTTACAGAGTCTTTGACTGCGGCTCTATACGTGTGATAACGGTCCACAGATTCATGTTGATGTACATGCTTCGGCTTTCATTTAGTTCTTGATGGACAGTTGAGCCTCCTGGTGTGTTGCTGACACTCAGGTGTTGAATAAGGACGCTGCATCATTCGGTAGTAGTAGAAGTAGTGATGGGCTCCCTCGTTGAGTTAATGCCATGTTGTTATATGCTCTGTTGTGCTTTTAAAACACGCTGAGGAGTGCATGATTACATCGGACACCTTTTAAAGTGCCTGTAAATGACGTGTTTATATATATTTTTTGATAATATTTTATCAAGAAAGAGAACATTATTCACAGATATCTAACATAGAGCATTTTCACTTTCCAACCATGTCGTACTAGCTTGTAGTGAAGGAGGCTAAATAACGCTCCAAACTTACGCTACATTTTGGCGAGGAAAAACCTGTCATGGCGGATTTTCAAAGGGGTCCCTTGACCTCTGACCTCCAGATAAGTGAATGTAAATGGGTTCTATGGGTACCCACGAGTCTCCCCTTTACAGACATGCCCACTTTATGATCATCACATGCAGGTTGGGGCAAGTCATAGTCAAGTCAGCACACTGACACACTGACAGCTGTTGTTGCCTGTTGGGCTGCAGTTTGACATGTTATGATTTGAGCATATTATTTTATGCTAAATGCAGTACCTGTGAGGGTTTCTGGATCAATATCTGTCATTGTTTTGTGTTGTTAATTGATTTGCAATAATAAATATATACATACATTTGCATAAAGCAGCATATTTGTCCACTCCCATGTTGATAAGAGGATTAAATACTGGACAAATCTCCCTTTAAGGTTCATTTTGAACAGATAAAAAATGTGCGATTAATCACGGACAATCATGCGATTAAATATTTGAATTGACTGGCAGCCTTAATTGCTCCTTTTGATTTCCATCTGCTCATGTAGGGAAATTCATTACAACGTAAGAAACGTGGTTGCTTTTATCCAACTTATCCTACAGTACGGTATTTATTCTAGCATGCGTTGTCATAAAGAGAATCAAACCCTGACATACTGAAATACCCAGACTGACGCAGTGCCTTTGAGCAATGTGAGAAACAGCCAAACCACAGTGCAGACTGAGGGTGGAGAAACAGACCTGGTTGACCTCAGCGTGTGAAAGTGGAGACTGGATATGAGACTGGTGGTACAGGCAGTGTGTGTGTGTGTGTGTGTGTGTGTGTGTGTCATGTGAAACTGTGAAACTGTGAACTGCTTGTGTGCCCTCAAACAAACACTCATTTGACTCAGCAGCAGTATCACATCAACAGCCACTTGTTTCAGCTGCTTGGCTGTGGCTCAGAGGTAGAGCAGGTCGTCCACCAATTGGAAGGTCGGCAGTTCGATCCTCGGCTCCACTGGTCACATGTCGAAGTCACCTTGAGCAAGATTAACCCCAGATTGCTCCCTAAAGGCTGTGCCGTCAGATCCTGATGGGCAAAGTTGGCACCTTGCATGGCAGCCTCTGCACATCAGTGAATGAATGGGTGTGAATGGGTGAATGCTGACATGTAGTGTAAAGCGCTTTGAGTGGTCGGAAGACTAGAAATAGAGGGAACTGATTTAAACTGAGCTTTATTCTACCTGCCCCGCAGTGGTTCACATATGCGGCTTTGGACTCACTGACACAGTGCTTTCTTTCTTACATTATACCTAAATGTACAGTGGTAGCCATTGTGAACATGCTCCTGTATCACATTAGTGCTGCAAGAACATTTAAGATGACTTGCCAGATTAACTTTTTGGGCAAAGTTATGTCTCTGCAGCTGCAAAGAACAGCTGCAGTGAAAGATAAAACCCGTCCTCTGTTTTGGTTTCAGCAGTAAAGTTTAAAAAGGTCTTGACCTTTTACAGTGATTTCTACACAGCCTGGAGGATGATGAGCCTTCTGAAAATTTAAAGGGGATATATCATGCTCATTTGTAAGGTTCATATCTGTATTTTGTGTTTCTACTAGAGAATGTTTGCATACTTTAATGTTCAAAAAACACATTCTTTTTCTCATCCTGTGTGTCTGAATATATCTGTATTCACCCTCTGTCTGAAACGCTCCGTTATAGCACCTGTTTCTTTAAGACCCCCTCTTTAAAAAAGCCCAGTCTGCTCTGACTGGCTTGTGAGAAAAATATGGTACACCTTTGTGGGCGGTATATTCTAATGAGAATAACAATATATATATGTATGTGACATAGGAAGGGGAGCCACATGTGAATGTCTTGTTCAATCACAAAAACTGACTGGGTCGTCTTATTTCTCAGTTTGTGGGTGGTATGTCCCCTTTAAGCCTGCTGTAGTGTAATTAATAAATTGTCTTTTTAATCTGTCTTTTTAAACACTGGTCTTATCTGTTTAACTCATAAAAGTAGATCTGCAGGAGGGATTTATTTCCATCACTGTAGGCATCGCAGATACAGTATAGCCGTAAACCTCTAAATCCCAACAAATGTAATGACAGTTTTCTTCTCTTTCCTCTCTTCCCTCAGACCCAGTGGACGTGTTGCGGGCTCTGCAGGTTCCCTCTCTCCCCGAGGGCGTGAAGAAAGTCCCGGGCTTCTGCTCATCCCGTCGCTCCGGCACTCCCGACCACGCTTACCGCATCACCAAGAAGGCCCAGATCTCTGCCCCCACCAAGCAGCTCTTCTCAGGTACAGTAGGCTTCGTTCACCTGGACGGGACAGCAGAGACACAGATGACATTATACCTTCATTAACGGCCATGATTCTACAAACCAAACACTTTTCCTGCTAGGGCCGGAGTCGATAACGTTACTCGCTCCCGGCGCTGCCGCCGCTCTCTCTCTCTCTCTTGCTTCACCACTCACACTCGCTTCTCTCATTCAGCAGCCTTGTTATGTCTGTAAAACGTTACACTACGTTGTCTTTCATCTCGTCATCTACCGCTTTGTTCTTTCTCACCGCGGACGGCCAGCAACTCCCGCCGCACCTCGATGTCTCGCCACACATCCACACACGTATCTCTCTGCTCTCAGAAGGAGGCGGGGTCACGCGTCATCAACGCGTCATCAATGCGTCATCAACGCGTCATCAGTTACATTGCGCATGTGTTATACTCTGTGCTCTTAATGCTCAGGCTGATTGGAATCCTTCAAAATATTCCTGAATCCGGATCGCCACCAAAATCTAATGGATTGTTCATCGTGCCACACCCCACCCCTCCAAAACATTTCATTAAAATCCATCGCGGACTTTTGGAGTAATCCTGCTAACGGACAAACCAACAAACAAACAAACCAACACCGGTAAAAACATGACCTCCTTCCTAGGCCTTTGGCCTTGGCGGAGGTAATAAAAACAGGCTATTGAAAGTTAGTAACTGGTTTTCCCTCATGCTGTGATCAATACGTTGATTCTTCCATAGCAATGTCAATTTTCCCAAAGTAAATATAGAAGTTCTGAAAGTGTGTCAAAACATTGAGCATGTACGTATTTTCACACTTGTTAATGTTCTTGTGTCGTACATCACACTAGCACCACAGTACACTTTAGGACGGGCTTAATATTTAACATATTTACTGTGAATTCCAGAGCGCAGGAACCTATCATTAGACGTACAGGTTGCTGTTTATGTTTGGATGTATTTAAAGTTTAGTGAGGCTGTGGTGCCCCGTTGCTAGATTGCTCGTGGGTGTATAAAGTATAATTATGTGTTACAGTTAAACTGTGTGGGAGAGCCATAACAAATTAACGTATAAGAAGACTGTCTGACACCCTGGAGTGAGGAGCGGAAAAGAGAAAGTAGCACTTATGTGGTTGTGAAGAAATCCCTCAAAAGTCACTTTGCTCTGAGGTTTATAGCTGCCTTCCTTCACCAGCTCTGCCCACCTGTTATTACGTGTCCTCGTCTACGCCATCAGCTTCACGTGGGACGAACTCTGATATTGTGCAATCAGTTGATCTTGACTCAGATTACTTTAAATACCTTAATGTCACCACTAGTGTCTTTTCTATCCTCTGTCCTCCTGCACTACTTCCCCTTACCAAAGACAAGTTTATTCAAGTGTGCTATTAGTATATTTAAACTTAAAATAAGAGAGCATGCTTTCAGTTTACTTTTGATGTACTTATCAGACATATACTTAACAAAATTATCCTTAATTATACTTGGCTGATGCTGACAAGTATACAGAAAAGTATATTGGCTTATCCTTACCTTTTAATAGAGTAGCCTATTAGAGTGTGTGAGAGTTTGTTAATGTCTGTTTTGATATGAATTTACTTCAATTGTTTTTACATTCTCCGTTTCTCCGTTGGAGGCATGCAAGAAAAACTAATTTTCACCACAAAACATCAAGTCAAATGGAGCAAAAGTGTCTCTATGTAACACATAAATCATCAATCAAATACTATAAGAAGTTAAAGAAAACTTACAAGTATACTTATGGTAAAAACTATTAAACTGAGAGTATACTCTATACTAAAGTGTACTTTCATAAACTAAAACGTGGGCTACACGTATATAACTAGTAAACTAACAGTATACCTATAAGTTCACTTGTAGTATAGTTCATTTCATAGTATAGCATGCTTTACAAAATACAACTTAGATGTAAACTAGTTGTGCACTTAAAGATACTTAAAAGTATACTTTTATAAACTAAAAAACGGGCCAATTTAGTCCCAAGAAGTATTGAAGTAGTACAGTTACAAGTATACTACTAGTACATTGATATTAGTACACTTATTACATAAAGTATACTTGTGAAATATGCTTGAACTTTGCTTAAGTTTACTTCATAATAATAACTTCAAGTATACTACTTTTTCATCTGTCCAACTTGAAACCTTCTCTTTCCTCACCTCCTCCTCCTCCTCCTGCCTCTCCTTCTTTTCTGTGATACATAAATGTTCTGGTGCAAAGTCCAGGTCAGTCCACTTACAGTACAGCTTTGTCCTTTAGCCTCCTTCTCCTCATTTGTTTCTTGTCCTAAACTACCCACATGCCAGTCTAACGATGACCCACATTTATGATCTAACTCTTTCCATCTTTCATTCCCTTTCTCTCCTCCCATCCCTCCCTTCCCTCATCAATAGGTCGGTTCCCGGAGAACTTCTCCATCATGGCTCTGGTTAAGGCCCAGGCTGGTCTCCAGGCCTTCCTCCTCTCCGTCTACAGCGAGCAGGGCATCCAGCAGCTCGGCGTTGAAATGGGACGCTCGCCTGTTTTCCTGTACGAGGACCAAAACGGCAAGCCGGCCCCCGAGGACTACCCGCTGTTCAGAGGCGTCAACCTGGCTGATGGCAAGTCAGTAACCGGAAACAACCACTTTGTGACTGGTTGAGATGACACATTTTGGGGGTCATGTGGGTGTGAGTGGTTGGGAGTCGTATGTGTGGTTGGAATATATATATATCTGTGACTCGTGGGGTTGATTTGACACCTTTTTTAATCAGGCCTGTAGTCACAGTACACATTTATTCGCCTTCGGTTGCTCCTCCTCGTCTCTCTAGGTGGCATCGCATCGCTATCTCTGTTTCAAAGAAAAATGTGACCCTGCTGCTGGACTGCAAGAAGAAGATGACCCGCCCGCTGCCCCGCGGCAACAACGCAGAGGTCGACACCAACGGCATCACGGTGTTCGGAGCCCGTCTGCTCGATGAGGAGGTTTTCCAGGTGAGGATAACCTGCGAGTGACAAACTATGCTGTTTCACAAGTCTTTATCTTCCAAGTCCAGTTTCAAGTCATTCATTTTCTGTCAAGTCGAGTTGCAAATCATCAAAACAGTGACGCAAGTCTACATCTGTGGCTCAGAGGTCGAGCAGGTCGACCACCATGTCGAGGGGCAAGATACTTAACCCAATTTGCCATTGAAGGCTGAGCCATCGAGGTGTTAATGAGTATTTAGATCAGATCGTGATGGGCAGGTTGGCATCTGGTTGGAAGACTAGAAAGGCGCTATATAAATCCAAGTCTATTTACCGTTTACATCTCTGCATGCAGCTGTGCAGGTTTTTGTTAATCTGTTGTTTTTTTGTTCCTTTAGGGAGACATCCAGCAGCTGCTGATCGCCTCCAACCCTCAGGCTGCCTACGACTTCTGTGAACACTACAGCCCCGACTGTGACTCCCCACTGCCCAAGATCCAGTCTCAGGACCCCAACACATACGTGAGTAACACCGCCACAGCACCAGTTCATCCACGGACACAGTTGGTCCTCCACCACATTTATGAAACTTGTATCAAACAATGAACCTTTTATAGTGAATCATTATCTTGAAAACATCCCAACTATGGGTACAGTATCCAGCCTTTATATTTCTTTATATCACGCTCTTCCACCTCTTATAAAACCCCGTAGCACTCCCGAGACTACTGTAGTGGCATCTATTACAGAGCGGGTAACCTCAGACTGTACGCTAACACCACTCATTCATAACACCGTCGGCTCATCTGTAGCTCCGATAAAGCAAACAACAACCTGTGGACTTTTGTTTTCCTTTTCTGATGGTCATGTATATCCTACGGTAAAGGAGATTGGAAACGGACTGAAGCACCTTTTTACATGGAGAGAATTGAGAGATTCATCCAGCTTTTATCATGCCTGACTCTTAAAGCTGCAGTAGGTAGAAATGGAACAAATATGATTTTAAAAAAAGTTATTTTTTATAAAACAGTCACTATATCGTGACAGTAATGCATGAAACAGGTAATCTGAAAAACATCCTGTGCCTCTGTGTCCTCCGGTGCTCCTAACGGCATCTGCAAGAATAGAATAGAAAGCTTTATCGTCATCGTATTAAATACAACGAGATTCACAGTTGCCCCTCCTGGTCAGTGCTTTAAAACAAATACTTGACAAGACTAAACGAGGCAAATAAAACATATAACAGGTAAAACACACATAGCTATAAAACAAATAAAACAGGTGAAGTAGATGTAATAAATAAAATGCAAACAAAGGTAGGTGCTCTTGAGGTTTATTAGATTAGATAAGATAGATAGATATATAGATAAGATTTCACAGACCGGAGGAAAACAACCAATCAGAACCTCGCCGTCTCTGAGCAGCTGTCAATCACTCACAAACTCCGATCAAACGGTCAAACTAGGCAGCGCTGATCAAATATGAATCAATATTCTGTTACTGTAATGCCTATTTCTCTCCTCAGATGTTTTCAGAAACATCTTGTAGTGTACTGTTTAGTTTTTGCCCATTGATGCCAAAAACGTTCTGCCTACTGAAGCTTTAATAGATACTTCTGGGTCAGTTAGGAATCTTTCCTAAATGAAAAATACTCTCTCATCTTGTGAACTGGCACTACGGCCCAGCGGTTCACTCAGCGGTTAACTCAGCGGTTAACTCAGCGGTTAACTCAGCGGTTAACTCAGCACTGTCAACCTTTCAGGAAAAAGGTGCTTTAAATTCTTGCTGCATGTTCTTCCCATGTTTGCTTCAAGTTCCTCCCGATATACCCGGTATCCTCTCACAAGGGAGTTATAAAATCAACTCATTTAATCGTGAATGATTCATCAATATACAGCAGTTTCTCTCGGGATAAATAATGTTTTATCTTATCTTTCCATAGACAAAGAAAGAAATGTAAAATTGAGAAAGTTGTGTTAAGAAAGTTGCACTACATGGAAAATATGATCTAATAGTAAAAAAAAAAAACAAAGGCCACAGCAGTCGTCTGAAAACGAAAGAAAAGTCCTCAGGTTCAGTTTGAGGGTCATATGAGAATGTCATCAAAGTGCTGCTCTCCCTCTCTGTCTTCCTCACGCATCCCCGTCATCAGCAACATGTTGTATACATCCATTTCTATTTGCGTTGGAGAAACACACATTTGAATTGTCCAAGCGGTGGATTAGTTGTTTTTCTTTCTGCTCCACTGCGATGGAACACAGAAAGGTATAAAGGAAAGAGGATGATACAAGCCAATGTGTCTTTCCTCACCCGGTTTCTCTCCCATGGATTGAAAGAGAGAGAGAACTTGTTCAGTACATAAAAAAGATGCAAATGAAGTTAAATTCTGATTGGTTTTCTGGTTAAATTGAGACACATCGAAGCATTTGGCATGAAGATGGCTTGAGGTGGAGCCTCTTTGCTTACTGAGACTGGTTGTGCACATTGCATATAAGCTTTGCCTCCCTGTTTCTCTCTGATATTAGGGAGCTGACAGTTCCCCTGACACCAGAGCTAAAGTAGCAAGCGATTTTCATCCGCATCCAAAGTACATAATCTTTGTTTTATAATCCTGCAGTCAGTCACTGTACAGAGCTCCGACACTTCCGCGCCCCAAACCCTGTCATGTTGATGCTGTTGAACTGACTGCTTTCTGAATGAATATAAATCAGTGTGGTTTTATTCATTGACTTACATTTCTCATTCATCGAGGTCGTCTGTGTATTTTTTAATATCAACACCTTTTAACCAGAAAGCACAGACTCCTTCTGATGAATGGAAAAGCTCTCTTCTGCTGTCTCTTGCTGTCTATCACCATGTTTTATTTTATCTTTCTGCTTTACCCCTTCTCTTCTCAATCACTATTTATCCCCCTGCAAACCCTCCTTCACCTCCCCCTTTGGGATATCCACGCTCCCCCCTCTTCATGCATTCCTCTTGCTTTCATGTCCCCTCTGCCAACCCATCCCTTCCTCCATCCTTCCCCATCTCTCTCAGTACTTTGATGAGGAGCAGGATGACCATGAATACCCCTATTATTATTATGAGGAGACAACAGGCGTTCCCTCGTCCTCCTCCTCCTCCTCCTCTGCGTCCCCCTCTCCTCCGCCCGGGGCCCCCGATCAACAGGTAAAGAGGGAGCATGAGAGAGAGGGAAACCTTACGAGTGGGGTTTGTGGAAGGGAAGGAGAATGAGAGAGAGAGGTATTCCACATGCCTCTCTCATCCCTCATCACTCCATACCTCCTTTGTTTTATTATTTCACCTTTTCTTTAATCCACATCGACCTCTCACACGTCCACCTCGTTTCCACCGTCTCCGTCACACAGGATTACCTTTGCTCCTTTTTGTCCTCATGTCCTCATTTACATGTTGTCATATATATATATATATGTATGTATGTGTGTTGAGATGTGGCCAAGCGGGGGCACTGGAGTGGTGTCGGTTCAGCTGTGTTGTTTTACATACACACATTCCTCCTCCACTCAGTTCTTCACTCCTTCTTCATATATCCTGTTTAAGGAGAGCACGATCACGTCTAGAGAGGGGCGTCACAAAGGTTTCTCAGCACATATAGTGGACTCTACAAGGGAAAAGATGAATCACAAAGCAAACTGACACAAATAGGGGGGAAAAGCATATGGTAAATTTTTCATTATCATATAATTTGAATTCTTTTTGAGACTGTTTAGAAAGGTTACCTAAAATCATGTCTGTTATAAATTGAATTTGTGGATCTGCTGACATTACCACATCAAACTAGTGGATTACGTGATGATTGGGTGTTTTGTCTATGATGACAAACTGAGCACAAGTTAGCTAGATAGGAAACGCATAAGAATGTGCCAGAGTAGTCTTTTCTTAAACTGATCTTGGTCAAATAGTCTTTGTAAATGAGTTTTTATTTAGTAGAAGATAGATGCGGTTTTAAGTCACTCAACTGACGATCAAATTCTTTCCTGTGATTTCCTCATTAGCCGTGTTTCCATTTACATATTTCTATTTGCATTTTGGTGTATCGCATTAGAAAAGCTGTATGGAAACGTTGCAAAAAAAAAAAGGTTTTACGCTCGCTTCCGGTGGTTTTAAGCCAACCCTCGAAAGAAAAAGAGTTGATGCCCTAAATAAAGATATGGGAACGCCTTTGCCCAATAAATTGTGATGCAGCGAACATTTAACTCACATGACTGATCAGCTGTTTCTGATGTCGGCGTTTTACCGGACATACATTTATATATCTTCGTCTCAGGACAGCATGAAAAATTAAAACTTCTCAGACCTCTCTCCACTTTCAGCCAAGGCGACTCTGTTTACAGTTTGCAGCCTCTACTTCTTCTTCTACTTTGTTTACTGGCGGATTACAGCCATTGCGTAAAACCTATACTGCCAACGTTCTGACCAAACTATGCAGCCTTGTTTATCTGCTCCAAACCAGTTGATGGAAATGCGTTTAATATCGAATTTATTTTTTGGGACATTTCAAAAATGTTAAATTTTAAATTCGCTTCACAGTTGAGGAAACACGGCTAATGTCTTTTATGATAAACTCCTGACTGATCATAACACAGCTAGATTTGCAATACTATTTGACCAAAGCATGTGTCTGTATCGTCTTGTTACTTGCATGATTTCTTAATTGTCTTGGAAGATGTCACCGCATGTTGCCTGTACTGTCCTTCTAGGTCATCAGTTTCCATACAGACTTTCCAGCCAACATTGGGGATAATCAATGCACATGTTTTTGTCTTGGTAAATGCATTCATGGTTGTACATCTGACCATTGTATGGGCAATACATGACACACATGTATGCCACCGTCTGTCTACTTTAAGTCTGTTTGTGTTCTGTATTGCATATCTGAGGAGTTTATATCCACGGTGATGGCCTGTTTTTTATCCTTCCCACCAAGTTACTTTCATTTTTTTTATTCGTTAATTTGCATGTAATTAAATTATATCAGCATGAGAAGTAAGTAAGAGGAAATCATGTACTGTTTGTTGTTTTCATTTTGTGGTTTTATGTGACTAACATGCATTTGCATGCTCGCCTGGCATCCATTCTCCTTCTTTTGTGTGGCTAAACAGCAGTAACCTTCTCTGTAGTCTGATTGCTCAGTGCATTATATACTGTGTGTGCGTGTGTGTGCGTGTGCGTGTGCGTGTGTGTGTTAAACACCAGCTTCACCTGACCAGTCCCACCCTCAGTGCCTCTGCCGAACCACAGGCTCCAGTTCATATTAGCGCAAACATGCTGCTTTGTCATTTAATCATGGGAATGGCATTACTGGAGAGATCAGCTCTTAACTTCAATAACTTGAATCAAAATTTCTCAAAATGTGGATATTTAATTTGTTTAAGTACTTGTTGTATTTTTGCTTACTGTTTAAAAACGTTGTATTAATCCTCTGCTGTATCCAGTAATGCCTGTACAGTCTCAGTAAATCATCCAAGCCTTGGCCATCTTTATGTCATTGTTTCTCAAAACAGCCACTCTTGTCTTTCTCTCTCCTTCTGTCCAACCCTTGTTTGTGCTTTCCAACCCCCCTCCCAACCCTTCCATGTATCTTCCTCCATTCTCTTTTTTTGTCAATATGCACTTTTTACATACTAAACACCATCTCAACCAAACAATAATCACGGATTATTAGAAGAATGGAAATGGAAATGGAAAAGCAGCCCCCACTAAATCCACCCCTGTCAAACCCAAAGCCACTCCTAAGCCGGCCAAGACTGGATCATCCAAACTAGTAGTCAAGTCGCCCATGCCCACAAAGGCTCCCAAGTCTTCCGCAGCCAAGCCGTCCAAAGCAAAGCCCACCGCAATAGAGATCCTCTTGTCTAAGATCAAACCAACAGCGGCAGCTAAATCTAAGCCCACAGCTGCCCCGGCTAAGAACGGTAATGGTAAACCGGCTGCCGAGAAGAAAGCAAATGGTGCGGCCAACGGCAATGGCAATGGAAAAGCAGCTGTAACAAAAACGAACGGCAATGGCAAAGCTGCAGCTGATGCCAAGCCTACAGCTCAGGCCAAGGTGAATGGCAATGGCAAGGTTGTAGTTGAGAAGAAAGTCAATGGTAATGGAAATGGAAAAACCTCGGCAGAAAAGAAAGCCAATGGGAATGGAAAAGCAACTGTTGTGTCAAAATCCACCGTTGTGTCAAAAACCACTGTTGTGTCTAAGACTAATGGAAACGGCAATGGCAAAGCTACAGCAGAGAAGAAAGCCAATGGAAATGGCAAAACCACCATCGAGGTTAAAGAGGTTAAAGTCAAAGTTAACGGCAAAGCTGAGAATAAAGTCAATGGCGAGGCCAAGGCTAATGGCAATGGCAAAGTTATTACTGTGGTAGAAAAGAAAGCCGTTGTAAGTACCGGCGCTGCAAATTCAAAAGTTGAAACCACTACAAAAGCAAAAACTGAGAAAGTTGTTAAAGTAGAAAAGATAGAAAAGACTGTGGTCGTTGCAGCTAAATCAGCTGCCAAAGTAGAAGCTACTAAGGCGCCGAAACCCACAAAAGCATCAAAACCTGAACCTACAAAAACGGCGAAGGCCGCGGTCACCAAAGCTTCGGCGGTGAAAACGCAAGTAAAAACAGAAGTCAAAGAGGTCACCAAAGTTAAAACTGTGGTCACCAAAGTCCCTCTGGTCAATCGACGGTGAGCAAAGTTGTGAAGAACACGGTCGAGAAGGTTTCCATCCCGAAGAAGGTTGCTCCGACGTCTGCCCCCGTCCAGCCCACTCCACCCAGACCCACGAAATCCAAGGTGGTCTTGGACATTAACGTCAAATCCCAGCACAAACCATTCCCACCCTTTGGCAAGACTGCGCTGAGTGGAACGACAGTCCCGGCGAAGAAAATGACCAACGGTTATCAACAGGTACAACAAGACGGCCCATGTTTGGGTCAGAACGTCCAGAGTCGTATGTCCCATCTGTTCCCATCTGGTTGCGAAGATCTTTCCACCATCCAGGGTCTGCAACAAAACATTTTGTGAAACATTTTGTAATGTTGATCTGTCAATAGATGGTGCACATTTTGAGGTAAATCCTTGATGGTGGACAAATCTGGTCTTCAGAAGGGGAAGCTGGTTCATACCAAACTGGGTTCCCTTCTCCTCCGTTTATATATCATATGATCACAATCACCCCCAACTTCTCCATATGATATGATACAGCGGTGCACATTGAAGCATGGCTAATTGTTTCATTGTTTACTTCACTTCATACTCCTACCTTCACGCTGAAACTGGATCTCAGAACCCTGAATACACTCCAGCACTCCGTCTCTTACCATTAACGTACCGGTGAAATGATGAATGAGCATGGATTTCTAAACCTGAGAAAACACAAATACTATCATATTGTATACACAAGCAACACAACAGACCTCCTCTGTCACTCTGTCATTCTCTCTCTCTCTCTATTATTTTTTTTTTTTGAAGTACCTGTGTTTTCTCTCTGACACCTGTCTCCCTGTCTTTGTATTAAATATGAATAAAGCAGCCTCACAGAAACTAAAGAGCGGGCTTTAAGTGTTATTAGAAGTTAAATTCCCTTCAATGTGAAGCCTACTTTGAAGCTGACATGCTCCAAGGTAGAGTGACATTGTGAGGGTCTTTAGTGGGTTATGGAAAATTCATAGCTGGATTATGTTCTGTGAGGCTGTTGATTGGGGTTGTCTCTCTTGTTTTCTGGTCTTGGGTGAAACTAGACATCCCAAAGCATCAAGTTCTGATGTTTTCATCTGAAGGGATGGATAGAGGCTCTCAGTCCTACTTCCAGTAAGAGCAGACTTCACCCCCCTTTCATGAATATTGGCTTTAAAAAGCAAAAACGATACAATAAAAAAAAGAAATCTCAGCGACGTAGTCTCAATGACTCCCTAAATCTTTTTGCACAAGGCAAAGTTTATAGTCATTGAGATTCTGAAACTACCTGAAATTTCTTTTGTAAAATGGATCTTTACAACTTTAAAAATGTCCTTGCCTCTCTGGCAACCACAATTTTATGATGTGATCCATTTTTTTTTTTCCACTTTTTAACTCATCACTTACAGACTTTGCAGACTTTGAACTAACCGCGCTCTTCCATTAAAATCTGCTTACTTCCTTCCCTGCTCCCCCAATTCCTGTCAACTTGACCAATCAAGGATGTAGACACTGAATATTCCGAGGCTGGCCACACCGCTACAGAGACTGATTATTACTATGAGGAGACGGTGCCAGAGGGTGAGGTGATTGGACAAGAAGAGATCCCTGCACAGGTAAAAAAAAATAAAAAAATTACACACTGGTCAGTGACACAGATCAAGAATAGATATACAATATAATATAATATAATATATAAAGAATCTCCAGATAGATTTGCTTAATTTGCACTGTGGCAAAAACAAGAACTAGAATTGCACTCGGAGAGCGCAGACCTCCGCCGAGGTGCGTGACTTTAAAAACAGATCACAGCTCACAGCTGGCAGTTCCGCGAGGTGGTTGGCTTGTTATTAACACGGTGTGTTTCCGTGTAACGTATCGGCGGATGCCTCTCTCATCCAGCAGCCTTGTTATGTCTGTATAACATTACACTATGTTGTCTCTCATCCCGTCAGCTACCGCTTTGTTCTTTCTCACCGCGGACGGACAGCAGCTCCCGTACACACATCCACACTCTGCTCTCCGAAGGAGGCGGGGTCACGCGTCGTCAACGCGTCATCAGTTACACTGTACATGTGTTATACCCTGTGGTCTTAAAGGTCAGGCTGATCGGAATCCTTCAAAATATTTGAATGAATCCAGATCATGATCCGGATCGCCACCAAAATGTAATTGAGTTTTCATTATGCCACACCCCACCCCTCCAAAAAATATCTTTCAAATCCATCGCGAACTTTTGGAGTAATCCTGCTAACAGACAAACCAACAAACCAACACCGGTGAAAACATAACCTCCTTCCTAGGCGTTCGGCCTTGGCGGAGGTAATAAATCATCGCCTCAATACCAGACACCTCCATCACCAAAGGAAGAAGACAGTGTAATACCTGTGTGGTGGTGAGCCCAGTCTTTGTAGTTTAACCACGTAGCTCTGTGTCTCTCTTTCTAACCACACATCAATGTTTTGTTGGCACCGACGCCACGTGACAAGACAGCTTTCTTCAAAGAGAATGCACCACATTCATCTGCTCGTATCATCAAACATTTTTACGTGGCTCCCCTTTTTTTCCCCTCCCCCCTAACAACAAGATTCCTGTTCTCATCTCGAGGTCCTTCGTCCATCAGGTTGCGATCAGATCTTGACGCAAGAACAAAAATCTTGTGGAAAAAAGGGGATCCGCATAGGAATATTTGATATGCAGTTTTTAACCACAGCGACAAAAGAGAGATGAATATAATGCATTCTGGTTTGAGAAAAAAAAACTAAATCTAACTGAACTAAAGAATACAGTCGTTGCCGTGGGTTACTTTACAGCCCTAAACTATCAGAATGTGAGAATGAGTCTCTCACACTTCTGATCTGTTTCTCACAGTTCACTTATTTTGGCAATAATCCATATTGTCATCATCACCATTTTATCTATATTAGCTGATGACTTTGTTTTGTTTTTCAGTTTTGATGCGAAGAATGTTTTGCAAATGTCAGCTCTATATATGATATATTCTAGGAACAAATGTACTTATTTACCTATACCGATGTTATTCACTATTAGCTGTGATCGTGCTTCTGATGTATTCACTGTACAGCATAACTCCACTGGATTCGTATTTGTTTTTAAAACACCCATGGTAAGTGAAATAGAAAATAACATAGTTTTTGCTTTGCATAGTAGCAGCAGCTTGTTTTCACAAAGTGCTTTGATCAGTTCTGTGTGTTTAGGGACTATAGACGAGCATGACCTTTACAATGTCAGATAATAGATTTAGGTAAATCTGGAGATTTCAGGTCATCACACACAAGCTGATGAGGATATGCTTTGGTGGAAACACTTCCTATTAAAAGCTCAACAATAGATGATTAACCGGAGGTATAAAGTGGCAGGATAATAAACCTGCTAATCTGTAAATTCACCTGAACAAATCAGACTGACGTTACAGCATGAAGGACTGATACCGCAGTCTGCCCGATGTCTTGTTGTTTTCTGTCCCTATGTCATTGTGCAAAAGGTAAGACTCACTTCTTTCTATATATGCCCCCCCTCTTCCACTCCCTCTCTGTTTCTTAACATTTCCCCATCATTCAAACCTCTCCCTCTTCCTTCCTTCCTTCTTCATCTTTGCTTGATTCATCCTCTCGCCTATCTCCCCTCCATCTATCCCGTCGCGGCTCTGATAAATCCAACCCAGCCCCAGGTGGAGACGACGTTGGTGGGAGAGGAGGTAGACGCCGCCAAGGCAGGCGGTGTGGGCGAGGAGGCCTTCACCGAGGAGTATGTGACTGGGGACGTGGGCCTCAAGGAATACGACTATTCCTACAGGGACTACAGTGAGCCGATGCCGGAGAACAGAGAGGTCGATGCCAACATGGGCCCCGCCCTGTCCGCTGTGACAGACGAGGGAGGCGTAAGTCGTTTTTGCTTCAGAGGCAAAAAAACTAAATCAGTTTCAACCATTTCTGAATCCTATAGTCTTCAGTGTCCTCTCCAATGACTTGTTTGAGTTTGCCGTCTCTCAAAGGCCGTTATCTTTTAATTATGTGTTCTGTTTTTTAACCACGCTGGGACCTTCTTACCCATGGTGGCTAATTTGAACATGGTGCTGAAAGACTGGGATAGAGCCACAATTACCTTCACTAGAACACATCAGTGTGTGGACTTTAGGCCCAGCTACAGAGTTCCCTATTTGGACCATGAAAAGGAACCTTCACTCTGTATTCATTTCATGATATTGGTCGTGAACCCCCCTGGACCTCCTAGGAGAATTTTTGTATTAACTCGTTCCATCAAGTTAGTAACTCGTTACTCGATATTATCCCTAATATTTTGTTTGTTATTATGTTGGGTCATGACCGAAAGAACGAGGTCGCGGGTACAAGCGGCTGAAATGGGTTTCCTCAGGAGGGTGGCTGGCGTCTCCCTTAGAGATAGGGTGAGAAGCTCAGTCATCCGTGAGGAACTCGGAGTAGAGCCGCTGCTTCTTTGCGTTGAAAGGAGCCAGTTGAGTTGGTTCGGGCATCTAGTACGGATGCCCCCTGGACGCCTCCCTTGGGAGGTGATCCAGGCACGACCAGCTGGGAGGAGACCACGGGGAAGACCCAGGACTAGGTGGAGAGATTATATCTCCACACTGGCCTGGGAACGCCTCACAGCCGGCTGCACATGTTATTAATATATATATAAACATATATAATGTAATGTGTCCAGCTCGGAGGATTAAAGGCTGGTTGTGATTAAAACGAGGTTGTAGCTCATTGTCTACCTCACTACGGTTAGAAAGAGCCCTCGTTGGTGTTTTAACAACGTTTCTGTTCTGAGTTATTGATCCAGGAAGTTTGAATCTGTCAATATCTTTCACACTTTACCGAAGTACATCATCTAGGGGGCTCCGTACGTCAGCGATGCGTGGACTGTCAGGAATGATTGGAAGAAGTGCTCTACTCGAGATACTAACTTGAGGGCACGACTTAATAAAGATGTTCTCCTAGGGGTCAATGGGGCTCCGTACCTTTCAGTTTCCCACCTAAAGTGTGGCGTAAGTAAATTCTAAATTGGCCACCAAGTTAACATCTATTCTGGCAAGCTCAATCAATCACAGAGACACCCGTATTTGAATGCATTTCAAATAGACCAAGACGTAGTCCCCACATCAGTGGTTGAAATGGGTTTTTATTCTATACAGCGTATAGTGAGAAACTCAGGACCCCGGGAAGAATAGCTATCACCACGGTAGAAGCTATTGGGGGATCCTAATTATACCTGAACTATAACATACACCGCATAAAGAGACATTTGGAAGTGTCATTTATCTGGGTGTATGGCTTCATTTAGAGCTGCTTGAGCCCAGATGATTCTACAAGTTACGGACCAGCAGTTTGGAGAACCGTTGAATCATCTGTATTTTTGGACGAAAGCTTTTATCACAAGCAAAGCAGGTTTTCATTTCATCATTCTGTTTCATATAGCGTAATAGTGTTTCATATAATGTGTCTTTGTGTACAGCTGTTGTCTAAACGCATGCAGCCAGATCAGCACTCTATGATGGTGTGAGAGAGAGAGCACCTCTGTACTGACTACGCTGTGTTGTTGGCTACATGTGTGTTTTCCTCAGGCTGCCGTCAGAGGAGAGAAAGGAGAGAAAGGAGACCCCGCTGTCCTGGAGCCTGTGAGTTACTAACTGTCTTTAAGCAGCTTTACCTGAGCAGGTGTGTTTAACCCCTCACTTCTCCCACAAGCTCCAGGGGTTTGCACCAGCAACCTTCCAGTCACAACCTTGCTTTTAGATCTCAAAGCGTACAAAGCCAGCGCAGGGACTTCAGTACTGCAGTGATGCGATCAGAAGAGCTCTAGCAGCTGCATTTTGCATCTGAAGCTGTTTGATGGTCTGTTTAGGTAGCAGGCCCGTGAATAGACCATTGCAGTAATCCACTCTGCTCGAGATAAAGGCATGGATATGTTTTTTCCAGGTCATGCTTTGACATAAGACCTCTTAGTTTCGCTATGTGTTTAAGGTGGTAAAAAGCTGATTTGGTTATCGCTTTCACATGGTTATTGAAGCTGAGATCTCTGTCGATTAAAACACCAAGATTTTTGACAGCATCCTTTGCTTTAAGTCCCTTTGTGTTCAGATGATTAGCAATCTTAATTCTGTTTCTATTCTATTAAGTCACAGGACATAATCTGCAGTTGGCTATACCTACATTGGTCCATCTTTGTTTCAGTTGATCCATTAGCTGATCAGCTGTTCATTTCCAATGTGGGGTACTTAATAAACTCCCCATAGCTTTAGATAGCTTGTAGTTCAAATGGCAGCAACCATCCAAAGACTAAATGATAAGCTTCTGTCCTCGTATAAAAGGCTTTACATGTTTCCATTCCTCCTTTTCAGTCCCAAAATGATGAAATAACATACAGATCTCTCCAGTAACGGGTTGTACTAGTTAAGGTGCATTACAAACAAACAACATGAATCCCAGTATGATTAATGGAGTGATGACATGTATTTGCAATGTTGGTTCCTTTTGTCAGGTTTTTTTCCTCCTGCGTAACACGTTTAACTTTATTCTGACTCCTGCAGGGTATGCTGATTGAAGGACCTCCAGGACCCGAGGGACCATCTGTAAGTAAACGATGGTTCTTCCCTTTGTTTTCTGTCCGAAAGACGAGTTACTGACCTCTAAATGTTACATTAATAATCCTGTACTTTGCTCTTCTACATTAGTATTCTCTTAGCTATGGATTCTTTTTGGTAGTGGTGTAATTAGCTTGTTGCCAGTCCGTAGCACCTTAGCCAGTTCACTTCTCTATTGTAAGGTTGTGACAATTAACATTATTTTATGTTAAGGATATTCCTACGCAACACCGTAATCAAACTGCACCTTATTGAGTCTGTAATCAGAACACTTAAGCAGCCTTTCCCGCCTCTTTCAGGGTCCTACCGGCCCCCCCGGCTCCTCTGGACCTCCTGGCTCCGTCGGTGACTCCGGCGAGAGGGTGAGTTTTTTCACTTTATCTGAAGAAGTGCAGGTTTGTTTGAGACATCAGCGCTGAATCTGAGACATTATTGGTCCTTGCACAAGAAGCATATTTCACTTCTGCTCTCTCCTGGAACCTGCCAGCTCACCCCTCCCTCACTCTCTCCATCCCGCAGGGCGTTCCCGGTAAGGCTGGTCTTCCTGGAGCTGACGGGATCCCTGGACCTCCTGGAACCTCTGTCATGCTGCCTGTGAGTGACCCTTAACTTCTGATCCTTTATTAGAAATGGATGCCGTCTGGATGGACCATAAATGTGAGTGATGTTTGGCTCAAGCATCAACCTCCGCGTAGTGCTTACGGTACATATCCACAGGGGCGTTTTTTATCGCGAGTGGACGCGCCGCTTCCCAACATCGGACGCTTGGTGGGGTGTCGCTAGACTCGGCTGTCCACACCTGATTGGACGAGTGCTTTCCGGCCGTTGGCTGCTGCTCCCAGCTTTCAAACCGGAACCAGTCTGGAGGCTCGTTTGGAAACTTTCTTCTCTTATTTCACGTAAATAGTTCACTGAAATGTGTTTCTGAAAACATTTGAGGCGAGAAATAACCCATGCAGTTGATGAATCTGTCTTTAATTTGGATCAACAACGTTTATTTTAAAAGATCCTCGGGAGTTTTGAGAGGCGGCGAGTCGCGTCGGACGCCCGTGATTTGCATAAAGTAGACAAGCCCTCAACTTTATGCAAATGAGGAGCGGGCGTCGTGACGCCTAGTCTCTCGAATCGCGACGCCACGCTACCAGAATGCATTGCGCAGCTGCTTACTTAGACAATGAATGGAAGGCGTGGAGAGCACGGAGGCTGTGGACACGGACCATTAGAAATGAAGTGCCAAAAACTGCAGTTCTTTGAATGGCCACTTGAGGCTGGCTTCCAATAGTGAGTCAATCCCCATAGACCCCGTCTCGACCACACTTTCCCCCTGGAACTCTTTATGTTTGACTGCAGAGACCAGGGTCTAAATTAAGTTCCTGGGACCTTTTTACCCTTCATAAAGGCCCTGGTCAGGTTGGTAGTCCCTTTTGAAAGTACCGTAACTTTCGGGTGGAGTTTGCGGGGATGTCTCTCGCTGTTTGGTCAAACACACACGACTTCAACAGAACCGCCTCATTCAAACAACAAGGAAGTACTCTGGTATTGATTTAGGAGCATTTCTTAATGAGGGGAGAGCTTTTCTCTTTGTCTGATGACATTAAAGGTAAAGTTATGCTTTGCTGTCGGCAATGTTAAAATGCTATAAACATGTTTACAGCCTGGTACAAAAACAGTTCACGATACGGGGGTGAGTTTTTATAGAACTCAACCGTTTAAATGATATTAGTAACCACCCTTCAGAAACCTATGGGTGACGTCACAGAGACTACGTCCATGTTTTATATAGTCTATGTGTTTGCTCCAACATGAGGATTTTTAACATTCTTGGTTATATTTCTTTAGAGAAGTGCTACGTTGCAGGGTTGAGGATCCCAGGTAAAACCTTCAAGGAGAGGTAAACATGCACATTCTCAAATTGTTTTGTGGTGCTGGGAGTAGATCCCCTCCAATATGTACGTCTTCAAATAAAAAATGACTGATGAAGATGATGATGACTGAATGTCCCGATGAAGGTCCTTGTTGACCGAGACGTTGACTAATAAAGCAGAGAGAAGTGTGTCATTTTTTATTTGAAGACGTACATATTGGAGGGATCTACTCCCAGCACCACAAACAATTTTGAGAATGTGCATGTTTACCTCTCCTTGAAGGTTTTTAACATTAGCCCATGTTCTGTATGTTCTGTATAAATACCTGTTATAATGGTTTGATGCTGGCTTTTCTTTAAATATTTTGGCCACTCAAAGACCAAATAACTGTCGCGGTGATCAGCGAGGAACCTCAACAGCCACAATCCATAAACTCACCGTCGTATTTTGATTTGTTTGTTTATTAGTTCAAGTAATTGTTCTGCAGCGTCCAACAGTTTCCCCCCGACCGTTCATGAAGCACTAACAGATGTATTTTCTCTTCTTTCTGCAGTTCCGTTTCGGTCAGAGTGGAGGAGATAAGGGTCCGTCCGTTTCTGCACAGGAAGCTCAGGCAGCGGCTATCTTGTCTCAGGCCAGGGTCAGTCATCACTTTCACTTCACATGTCCACTGTTTGCCTCAAGGATCATATCAGTGGAGGATTATATGCACATATGATTTGGTAGACGTTAGCCTTTCTTTGCTATTGATTTAAAAAAAAAAAAAGACCCTTCCCTTATTGAAGTGATTTTAGACATTTGGCTGATGTTTTCATCCAGGGAGATTTATAATGAGTGTGAAAGTGACTTTCTTCACACATCACCAACATTACAAGCAGCCATGTGCTTCCTTGATCATTGATTTGTGAGATGTTGTTTTCTCCAGATGGCTCTGAAAGGACCTCCTGGACCAATGGGATTCACCGGACGCCACGGACCCCTGGTATGTACTGCGCTCATTTGGACCATCACCTGTTCATATCAAGAGTTTGTTGCTGTCATTGCAAAACAATCTAGTTGATTCTACACAATACAAAATAAAGGTGTTACCTACAGGATGCAAGGATTTTAATCTCATAATGGATCTCTCATATATCAGACATTCTTTTGTTTGTTTTCGTCTCGTAATTGCATTTTTCTTTTTTATTATTAAGGGGAGAATATGATAGTTTTGGTGATGATGATGATGATGATGATGATGATGATGATGATGATGATGATGATTGTGATTGTGTCCATTTCAGGGAAATCCAGGTAGTAATGGTCTGAAGGGAGAAGGTGGAGACCCCGGTCCTCAGGTAAAAACACTGAACTCTGACCAAACATCAAAATCAAATCATTTTAAACGTTTGCATGTCGTCTTCCTTTTACAGTAAAGTATCGTGTTTATTACTGAACTTATACTCAGCTCAGATCTATGACAAAAAATGTGATATCTTATTCATTTTCCAGGGCTCCAGGGGACCCCAGGGCATGATGGGACAACCCGGCAAATCAGGAAGAAGAGTGAGTATGAGAAACGTCCGGCTTGCCTTGTCTATGTCGAGTATGCCCTGTCAAAAACAAAACATGGGTAGAGTTGTCAAAGTGGTTCAACCGTGTCTCATATAACACGTTGTTCCTCTGCTTGTCTCCTAACAGGGCCGTGCCGGTGCTGATGGTGCCCGCGGGATGCCAGGCGAGCTTGGATCTAAGGTAACCTCTCTCTGGTGTCATTCCTTTATAGACATCGTCAACATGAACTCTGTTGGCTTGTGATTATCTCTCTTTGTTTCTAGCTGACTTTGACATTTTGAAAGTCCTGGAATAGATCATTTAGGTGCCGATTCATACAGACAGTAACTGTGATGCTACCTCAAGATTAAACCTTTATCCCTCCAGAGTCTTTAGGTGCTTGTAGTTCAATTTTTTTTGTGGTGAAACGATAAATGTACAACCTGGTAGGCTACACGGGAATATGATTAAGCCAGCTTTTACTTGGTCTCGCTGGAGACAATAAAGTGCACTTTAACATCCAATACTGTCTCTGGCGTCCCGAAACCACAACTACTGTATGTGCAAAACGTTCAAACTCACTATTAATTCAACTCCACTTATGATGCATTCTTACATCTATTGCAATGCAGCATTAATATCTGACGTGTGTGTGTTTGTCTCTCTCAGGGTGACCGCGGTTTTGATGGTCTTCCTGGTTTGCCTGGGGACAAAGGACACAGGGTGAGTCTAAAACTAATTATGATCAAAATACCACAATCACTTATTATTAGTAGCAGTCAGTAGGCGGTTTGTGTAGGGGATGAAGGGGGATGCAATGACCCCAATGCATGCTCCTTGTTAACCTGCCTCTCCATACCCTAGTAGCAGTGAGAGTGGAAGGGCAGAGGGGTTGTGTCGTGGAATATGTTAATTTAGTCTAGGTAGGGACGGCTTTGGCTCAGGAGGTAGAGAGGGTCATCCTTTAATCACAAGTTTCGATCCCTGGCTCCTCCTGTCTGCATGTAGAAGTGTTGAGTGAGACACTACAGACTTTTAGACTTGTTTTACTGTATTCTACAAACAATGTACAGCTTTATTCTGCACTTTAATCTATTTTTAAAAAACTCTCTACCTCAGCTCTTTATTATTATATTCCATATTTGACATCTCTTAATCCTCTGGACTCTACATCTCCTATATTTTATTATCCAGCACTATATCACTTTTTGCACTATATTCACATTTAGTGAATAATAGTCCTGTATCTCAGTTTATTAATTTCTTTACAGTTTTCTTCATCTCCTGGTATTTTTATATCTGGTATATCTTTTATACTTTGTGCTACTTACTTGTGCCTTTTTACTAACATGTTTTGCACTATGGAACGGTGATGCTGTAAACTTGAATTTCCCTCAGGATCAATAAAGTTACGATCTATCCATCTGAACCTCAAGTTGCTCCCATGCCTTGCATGGCAGCTCTGCCACCATCTGCGTGTCAATGTGTGTGAATGGGTGAATGAGAGGCAGATTATACAGCACTCTGTCCGGTAGGGTAGAAAGACGCTATATAAACACAGTCCATTTACCATTTAGTCTTCCTGACTCATTGATCTTTGACTTCTGTGCAAGTTAGAATCTATGGCCCTGACCGTGACTGAAATATCAGCAGCCTAACTGTGTATTGATAACTCCACGGCGCTGTCCGTGGTGCTGAAGTAGCAGACAGACTTTTTCTCAGAGTCCTGCCTTCTGTCAGTTTCGTCTTAGATCTATAGTTTTCTCCGTCACCTGTTGGTAGTGGTAATAGTGGTAGTGGTAGTAATAGTGGTAGTAGTAGTAATAGTGGTAGTGGTAGTAATAGCAGTAGTAGTAATAGTAATAGTTGTAGTAAAACATTATTGATTGTTCTTTAATATTTATAAGAAGTTAAATACTTGAATATCTTTATAGTCTTTGTATAATCTTTTTCTGATTCCTCACTCCTCGATTTTTTTCATCTCCCCAGGGTGACTCAGGAGTAATGGGACCCTTAGGACCTCAAGGAGAGGACGGAGAGAGGGTATGAAGATATGAGAAAAGGAATTTGAAATGATTCCAGGCACTACTCAGAAACATCTGTCATTGTGTCACTCCATAACTGTTAATAATCACCACCTTCCCGTCCTCATCGCATGTCCTTTCTGTGTGTTTCCAGGGAGACGACGGAGACATCGGACCCAGGGGTCTCCCAGGTGAACCAGTGAGTGCCCCTCTCGAATCCTGATTGAATCTGTCATTTATGTGATTTTGATGACTGACTGATCTAGGCTTGTGTGTGTGTGTTTGTGTGTGTGTGTGTTTTTAGGGACCTCGTGGTTTGCTCGGACCCAAAGGTCCTCCTGGAATCTCCGGACCTCCTGTGAGTAAAAACTATTTTAAACCGCATCGTGTTGCTGTCATTTTAGCTGCATTGTTTTGTCCCTCTGTGGCCACCGTTAACACCCACAGCCCTCCTGAAACAACAACCCTGTGATCTGATATGAGCAGGGGGATATCCAGTAACCTAAAAATGAACATGTAATGGTCCCACACTTACCTCAAAACAACACCAAGACGCCCGGTATCACACAGGATTTAGGATTCAAGTCCCATGTATCCATTTGACACTCATGTATTTCTATGTATACTAGAGTTGTTTGGCTACAGCGGTTGAAGTCTGCCCTTAAGAGGACTCGGTACGGTTCTCCGATAACATTGTCTGAATCACAGCTTTTTGAAAAGGATGAAAATCGATGCAGCAGAATCAGAGACATCATCTTTTTTTATTCTACATATTCTACTTCCTTGGTGCCTACATTCCCCACAATGCAACTCGACCGCTGACAGTTTGGTCAGAAGAGATTCAGGTGCGTTATGCTAGTAACACTAATGTAGCTCAAGCCCCCAGGAAAAGCGTCGATACGGACTTTCGTAGTGGTCAAACGGCGGTACTGCAACTTCCGTGCATTGGACCCAAAAATACTTTTTCCCATAGACTTACATTGGGAAAGAGACATCTGCAACTCAGCTTCCCAGTTGAACACTCTAATAGTCCTGATTACTATATATACTATATTACTATTATAACTTTAAAAACTAAGTTTTTTGATCAGTGCTGCCTAGTTTGACCGTTTGGTCGAAGTTCAGAGTGATTGGCAGCTGGACAGCAGACCTCAGATCAGCTCTGACTGCTTGTTTTCTTCCGGTATGTGAAATCTTGCAGATGCCGTTAGGAGCAACTGTTTCATGTACTACTGTCACGATATACCGACCGTTTTATAAAAATAACTTTTTTTAATCACATTTGCTCCAATCTCGCCTCCTTCAGCTCAGTCATCAACTGGGGAAGTTTAACGTTTTTAACGTTCACCTGGGGTGTCTCCCCTTTTATACAACTTTTTTCACAAGACCTGTAAACAGACATTTATGGGTAAAAATCGGTGGAGTTCCTCTTTAAGCAGCAGGGTTTGAGTGCCTGTTCATTCCCACAAATCTAAAGACACACAAAATCTATGATTAAGGATAATTCCCACTGCAAATGTGCGTTGGATAGAAGCCTTCACCTTAATGAGCCAGTTATTATTATTATTAGTAAGTGTGTTTGAACTGTTGACATACTGTAGATTTCATTCAGATTATCATGCTCTTTTCTTCTCAGGGTGTGCGAGGGAATGACGGGCCCCACGGTCCCAAAGGAAACCTGGTCAGTGTCATTATCTGTTATCTACCATGTGACCATGTAACCTTACCCTTTTTAATCAATTCATATCAGTACCCGTTAACAGTATCACTAAACTTTTTATTATGAGTAATTCTAAGATATGATTTTCCTCATCTGTCATCACTTCATCTTCTCTCTGTCTCTCAGGGTCCCCAAGGAGAGCCAGGACCTCCAGGTCAGCAGGGAACCCCAGGAACTCAGGTGAGACAGAGGACAGCTGCACCACCATCACATACTGTGATATTAACTTCTTTCACTAAGTGTGCTAAAGAGCAAAGGCGTGCATGCACATGCTCATAAAGTAAATGGAAGAAGTAATGTTGAGAGTGTGTTTTCATCTATTCCTATTTTTTTTCTTTGCAGGGATTGGCCGGACCGCAGGGAGCCCTCGGACCCCCGGGAGAGAAAGTAAGAAACCAAAAATATGTACTACAACATACAGGAAGGGGACTTGTTCAGGGAAATATATTCAACAAGCAACAGTTATACAACAGATGACCGGGAGGGACGTAAAAGAGCAGATTTAACCCTTTGAGGTGTTTTGGATGTCCAATATCGCAGCGGTAGCAGAGCATTCTGCAGTCTGCTCTCTGAATTAGTTGTATTTCTTGTATTGAATAACATGATATTAGAGTGACAAATAATGCAGTAAAAGATATCACAAAAATGAAAACCAGTAGGATATTAGTTTTGGAGAGACGTATTTTATCAGCTGTGAATATTTATTTACACTTCCTTGTTATGTTCCGTTTGTCGGTCTATTTATGTCTATGTGAAGCGTCCTTGGGTTTCCTGAAAGGCGCTATATATAATATAATAAGTTATTATTATTATTATTATTACTTCCTGGTACATATTTTTCCAGAAAGTAAAAGTGATATATTTTAAAAGTATATTTAAAGTATTTTTGTAATATTTTTAGTATAAATTTCTAAATAGACATTTATTCAAATGATCTGGAAATTATGAACAGATGCAGATTTACTCAAAATGTTAGATTAGATGTAACATATGCATGAAATTATATGTATGAAAGTAGATTGAAGTTCTTGCCGGTACTACTCCTACTACCCCAACCTTCATCCCTTCATCCCTTCACATTGTTCTCCTCCCACCCCGAGCTTTGTGCATCTCTTAAGTGTTGTTTAAGTGCCGCAGAATCATTTTTCATGATGATTGAAGTGTGATTGTGAGTGACAGGTTGTTCTGGATGTGGGTTTCGGCAGGCAGCTGCTGTCCCCTCCTTCCCGGTACTGCGTATACGGAACTGAATCTTTTAGTGGTACGGAGTACCGGACCTACTTTCCCTCCTGATTAAAGGACGAGGAGGGTTGCTTGATGATTACTCTTTATTGCCGTCTGTCTCTCTTGTAGACTTTTAAAGCAATATTCATTTTGTGAAGTGTGTTTATTTGCTTTCTTGTAGATAGTTAGGTGAGAAGATTGATACCACTCCTGCACCTCTAAAGCTCACTAGTTAACGCTGCCCCTCTGATCCCTGATCAGTGCAACCGTTTAGTGATTTGTACGGTTGAGGGAGAATCAGAACCGTCTCTAGCTACCTCATCTATGTGAGTCATTAGTTGGTGTTAGTGGGTGAATACTTGTCAGCTTGGTAGCTACACAGTTTCAGGTGCAGTAACACACTACCACTCTCTGGACTCTCACTCATGACCACCTTGTCTCCTCCTCCAGGGTCCAACAGGAAAACCAGGTCTGCCAGGAATGCCCGGAGCCGACGGCCCTCCTGTACGTTTGTCTCTTCCTTTGTCTTTATATCATTAAAACTGAACTGAGTTGAATAATCCATTAACACTGGATGTCCTTCCTGAGGCTTGAGCTCTCTGTCTGTCTTCCCTTCTCAGGGTCACCCAGGAAAGGAGGGGCCTTCTGGCACCAAAGGAAACCAGGTGGGTGTCGATCACACACAACCCCATCACACCACACGCCTTCCATCTAACAAACTCCGTTCACCAAGAGTTTGAATAAAATAAAAAACATTTACAGTACAGTCTTTGTGTAGTCGTGCATGGAAAAAGTGACACCCAACATATTTACTTTCGTAACTTAACTCATCCTTTGTTCGTCTCCAGGGTCCCAACGGTCCCCAGGGAGGCATCGGCTATCCTGGCCCTCGTGGCATCAAGGTGAGTCCAGTTATTATTTCAGTTTGTTTTATGCAAACAGGTTTTTGGATTGTGAGATCCTTTTGCACAGTTTACTGTTTTTAAGATTTGGTATTGCATGTAATAACGAGTTAATGCAAATTAATTTTAACGGCATTAACGTCTTAGTGTATTAACAAGTACAAGTTTTAATGCAACTTGTGATGTTTAGGTTGTAGAAACTAGAAAAACCTGATGAATGCATCGGTACCAACCATGTCATACTAGCTTGTCGAGAAGGAGGTTAAATAACGCTCCAAACTTAAGCTACATTTTATACTTTATACTTATATTTTATACTTTATTGTCAGACAGGTCTGAAATTTGTTTTGCATAACAGCAGCTCCGTTTGCAACATCACAGAAAGGACAAAGACAATAAACAAGGATACAAACATTTAAACATTACAATTACAGAAGACAATATTCAGGGCCCTTTAACGCACATTTGATCTGGGATTAGGCTCCATATTTAGTTTAAGGATTGACTGATGCACAAAAGAGTGCTTCAGTCTAACCTTATTAAATCGTGGAACCCTGTATCTCCGATTTGATGGTAACAGTTGATATTCACTGTTCAAAACATGATTGGGGTCAGAGACGATGTTGTTAGCCAGCCTTAAGATGTTATTATGATAGGCTGATTCATAGAGTTTCTCAAGGGGTTGACCTACTATCTTTGAGCAGATTTTCATTTGTTGGAGCAGTTTTGACTTTAAAGTAGTTGACAAATTCTTGTACCATGTAGTATAACAATACTGCAGGACACTCATAATCACAGAAGTAAAAAACAATAGAAGAATTTGTTTACTCGCCCCAAAAGACCTGAGACGGCGGAGAAAGTAAATTCTTTGTTTTGTCTTTTTACAGACAAATTCAATGTGGTCTTTCCAAGATAACAGATGATCAATCATTACTCCCAAATATTTATATGAAAATACCTGCAGGATTTTTTCGTTATGAATAACAATAGGAACTTTATGAGAATCAGATGGTGAACCAAATACAATTTCTTCCGTTTTCTTTGTCCTCATTTTGGTGAGGAAAAACTGTCATGGTCATTTTCAAAGGGGTCCCTTGACCTCTGACCTCCAGATCAGTGAATGTAAATGGGTTCTATGGGTACCCACAAGTCTCCCCTTTACAGACATGCCCACTTTATGATAATCACATGCAGTTTGGGGCAAGTCATAGTCAAGTCAGAACACTGACACACTGACAGCTGTTGTTGCCTGTTGGGCTGCAGTTTGCCATGTTATGATTGGAGCATATTGTTTTATGCTAAATGCAGTACCTGTGAGGATTTCTGGACAATATCTGTCATTGTTTTGTGTTGTTAATTGATTAACAATAATAAATATATACATACATTTGCATAAAGCAGCATATTTGCCCACTCCCATGTTGATAAGAGTATTAAATACTTGACAAATCTCTCTTTAAGGTTCATTTTGAACAGATAAAAAATAATAATTAATAATTATATATTAATAAATATATTATAATTAATTGACAGCCTATATAAATAATACAAAATAAAACTAAAGTTAAATAGGACTTTGATTCACAATATAAATAAAAATTATTGATAATCATTCAAATAAATTGAGAATACAGTCGCTGTAAGTTTTTGATATTAGTGCAATTATGGTCATCATGCAAGACCTTTGGAGAAATCTCTTTGATTGATTTGATTTCCAATAATAAATATACAATTAATATATACACGTTTTCATAAAGCAAGATAAGAGTATTAAATACTACATTGTACAGTTTGAACAGATAAAAAATGTGCGATTAGTTTGCTATTAATCATGATTAATTATGGACAGTCATGTGATTAATCGAGATTAAATAATTTAATCGATTGACAGACCTAATTCCTCAGCGTATTGATTATGCGATGTTTTAATTGCAGGGAGGTCAAGGAATCCGTGGACTGAAGGGCCACAAGGGAGAGAAGGTAAGTGATGCATTGATACTTCCACTCACCCACACAGTGGCATAGTGTACATTAATATGTTAAAAAGGTTGATATAGTATTTTGCTGAATATGTGCTGGATGTTTTTTGCTTGTGTTTCTAGGGAGAAGATGGTTTCCCTGGAATTAAGGGAGATTTCGGTGTCAAGGGAGAGAGGGTAAGATACATTAATCAGATCATTAATAGAATGATGGATGGATGAATGAAGGAAGGATAGATTGATCGACTTATTCATTGTCAATTTTCTGTCTATATCTATCTATATATCCACATATATATATTATTATTATATTATTATATTGCGTCAGCGTCATTCTGATGTTTTTGTTTTGTCTCCTGCCGACAGGGTGAGCTCGGAGTATCAGGGCCGAGAGGAGAGGACGGTCCAGAGGGGCCAAAGGGTCGCGTCGGACCCCCCGGTGAGCTCGGACCACTTGGACTAGTTGGAGAGAAGGTACAACCAGTTCAATCAATCAGGACACGATTACATGATTGGCTCTTAGTCAGGCGAGATGGGTTACTGATGTTTCCTGCTTTATGTATTATTCACTTAAAGGAACAACATGTAGCACCGACAGCTAGCGTTTAAAACGGGTAACAGCAGTCCAAATTCAAATAGCAATTTGAGGTTTACCTTCAAGACACGACGGCGTTATAGCCTCTGGTCAGCAGCAGTCGGAATCACTTCACCGTCTGTGTGTCTCAAATAGTTTAGTTAATAGCTTTTCAGGTCGGGTAGAATCTAACGTTAACGTTATCTCTGTCGATCCAGTCGGTTTGCTCGCTTCCACCGCTGCAGAAGGCTGTTTGCGTGCCAGTTTGTTTCATATGTGGTAACGGGATGTTGGAAATGGGCCGCGGACGGGATCACACCGATCAAAACCCAGCATGTTTCCATAATCTCTGATGACATATCATTGTCAAAATGCCAATATTTCCCCACATATTTACCAAGATATTCCCATTTTTCTTAAAATCAGTGTAAGGCCTCCTCTTTGACAATACATTAGGCAGGAAATATCACTGTGCTGCCCTCTTGTGGTTGTAAACATAGGTGCATTTGAGTGAAACATGACATTTACACTTGGAATTTACAGTATTTTATAATATTGCAAATATATTTAAACACAAGTTACCGATGGTTGTGACCCATTCAAGTTAAAGGATCATGATTAATGGCGTCATCGTGTGATTTCAGGGTAAACTCGGTGTGCCTGGACTTCCTGGATATCCCGGAAGACAGGGACCCAAGGTAAGAGGAAACACACATATACAGCGTTCTGTCGTCTTCATACTCGTTCATCCTGATGACTAGCGGGCCGCTGTACGGTGAGGAACAGTGCTGATGTTGAGATGTGGATTTTTTGTTTTAGGGATCTCTTGGATTCCCAGGATTCCCCGGCTCAAACGGCGAGAAGGGAACGAGGGTAAGCCGATGACAGACTATTCAGCTTTTTAAGGGTTTTAATTATTAGTGATCAAAAAAAATAATCTGAGATTTTGAGAATAAAGTCATAATATTATAAAGTAGTAATTCTATGTGTTATATTCTTTTTTTCTCCTTAAGTTATGACTTTATTCTCGCAATATTCTGACTTTATTCTGTAAATCTCGGATGTGTTTTCCCTCAATGTGGCCCTAATACTCCGTAGTACATTGTCTCTTTGGCCCTCACTGCATTAGACTTATATACTATATACTTAGACTATAAACTGTGTTACCTTCATCACAATGATCACATGTTTTGCAGCTCCAGACAGATTTATTTTTGCCTAAAATGGCTCTTTTGATTGTGAAGGTTGCTGACCCCTGGTCTATACTGATCAATCCTGTAGATTAAGTCATACAGTCAGTAGTTTACGGTTCACTTCTGTCTGACTGAATCTGCAATTATTGTTTTGTTGTGTTTGTTTTTTTCAGGGTCTCGGTGGCAAATCAGGACCAAGAGGACAAAGAGGACCAACGGTACCATTTCACATTTAATCATTCATTGTTTCAGCATTATCCCTTAGATAATGTTCCTTTAATGTTCCTATGTTTTATTTGGACCATTGGCTCCATGATACTAACTAGCTTCTAGTTTGCAAATTACTTTATCAGCTAACGTTACGAAGCAACCAACGGCTTCTTGGGATTTTCTCTGCAAAAGAGTCCCGAGTCCTTTACATAGAAATCAGTCCACAGGCTGTGATAGGCAACTGAGAAAGTCGAGGAAGGTCTCACTTAATATATAAAGTGAAGAATGCATGTAAAATGTTACATATAGTACTTTTAAGGGCGCACATTTTATTTTTATTTTTATTAAAAGATAAATAGCAGTGTGTGTGAGCGTGCTGAGAGAAGAGAGAGCAGAAAGCCCAGCTGGTACCCGTGTAGCGATACTCTGGAAAATGAGTATTGAAACAGTTTCAAATATTCAGTATCGATACGTGTCGATACGTCGACAACATTTATAGTCAAGTAATTGATCTCAAAAGCTTTCAGACAATGAACAGTAGCATGAACTGGCATAGTCCTAATAAATCCAGACATTTAAACCGACCAGTCGAAAGCTGACTTTCAGTAAGTGCTTATCTTATCGCAGTGTGTCGCAATCATATCAGAGTTATACTGGCCCAAAGCTAATTAAGTAATAGACTCACTGTGCTTTATTGGCACAAATGGTCCCCATCTGCCCTTTTTAATGATACAGCACCATTTGGCAGCCCAGGGAGTCCACCACTTTGAGAATCACCCCTTTAAGCGTTGGCTTGATGAATTTAAAACTCTTGGAACACCAAGGTAAATCACAGATAGCATCACTTTTGCATTGTTTCCCACTAATTGTTCTCACTGTTTGTGTCCATCAGGGCCCCAGAGGACAGAGAGGACCGAGGGGCTCCACCGGCAAACCAGGAGCAAAGGTTTGTCTGATTGTTCTGAGAAACTGTGTCCACTTAGGCTGCTTTGCAGACGCCACTATGATGATGATTATTATTGTTGTTTATTATTGTTTTTTTATTTAATAGTTAACAACAATCTCACAGTTTCACAGAATTTGACACCCAGAACTTCAGTAAAGATCCAGTATTATGATATATTCATTGCTGTTTTGCCTTAAACACCGGCTGCCATCTGTTTTCTGTTTTTATCTATATATTCACATATTTCTTTAGATCTTTACCTCAAATATAACCTGGCTCTAAACTGGAGAGAAGTCCATCTCAAGAAGCAAAAAAGAGATTAAAGAACAATAGTTTGTGATCCAAATCTTCATTTACTGTGCTTTTGTTTCGTTAGGGAACTTCGGGAAGCGACGGCCCTCACGGTCCTTCTGGAGAGAGGGTGAGCAATTCATTTCACCTGCATGCGTAACACTTTGTCAGAGCTTTACATTCACACCTGTGCCTCTCTGTTGGGTATTCTTATATGTTCTTATTATATCGTATGTTGTTCTCTCACCAGGGATTGCCCGGACCTCAGGGAGCCAACGGTTTCCCCGGACCAAAGGGACCTCCTGTAAGAAATATATCTTGATACCAATTTTTCAGAGAGCGATTGTAGATATAGTCAAAGTGGCATCACTCCAGAGACTTGTAGGACATTGTTCCAACGTGGTCTTGGGTTTGATGCTCTCGTAAGGTGGAGATTGAATTGATCGTATGATTGATCCTTACAGGGACCACCAGGAAAGGATGGGCTGCCCGGACACCCTGGACAGAGAGGAGAAGTTGTAAGTTGTATTTATGTATTTACTACTCTTAAAGATGATTCACCTCTTTATTCATATAAGACTTTAACACTGATCCCAGTCGTGGCCTGATGAAGGTCGAACAGACAGAAAAGTCAGTGAGACAGTGTGCAGGAGTTTTCTCCCGTCACTCAGAAATGTCTGTTGCAGATAGTTTCTTATAATGTAGAAGTGTAGAGGTGGATTGGATTCAAAGAGGAATCTAGTTTGTTCGATCTCAGTGATGTACCTATTTACGCTTTCTTTAGAATTTCTAGTTTTCTTTGTTAACTGAATTTCTCTCCGTCAGGGTTTCCAAGGTAAACTGGGTCCACCTGGGCCTCCTGGAGTCGTTGGGCCTCAGGTGAGTTTTCCCCGATCACGGAGCAGAGTTTTCTCATCACTGATACAGAAAATCAGTTTCCATGACAACACAACTTTCCTTTTCTTTTTCTTTTCTCCCAACATCTTCTTTCCCTCGGTGCCCTCTCCATCTCCATCTCCATCTCCATCTCCATCTCCATCTCCATCCTCCCTCCTCCCAGGGTCCATCAGGAGAGACCGGCCCCATGGGCGAGCGCGGCCACCCAGGACCCCCAGGTCCACCTGGAGAGCAGGGACTTTCTGGTCCATCAGGGAAGGAGGGCACCAAAGGAGACCCCGGACCCCCCGGAGGCCCCGGTAAAGACGGACCCCCGGGACTGAGAGGCTTCCCTGGAGAGAGAGGACTGCCTGGAACCCCTGTGAGTATGACCAAGAGAAATACTGTGTATAGATCATCTCAGCAGGAACTACTACGGCCTACTCCGGGTAGGGAATGAGTCCTTACCCCAAGTGAAGGAGTTCAAGGACCTCGGGGTCTTGTTGGTGAGTGAGGGGATGATGGAACGTGAGATTGAATCGGAGAATCGGAGCAGCGGGAAGGCGGTATTGCATTCGCTTTACCGCACCGTTGTGACGAAAAGAGAGCTGAGCCGGAAGGCAAAGAACTAGATCTACCAGTCAGTCTTCGTTCCTACTATCACCTATGGTCATGAGGGCTGGGTCATGACCCAAAGAACTAGATCGCGGGTACAAGCGGCTGAAATGGGTTTCCTCAGGAGGGTGGCTGGCGTCTCCCTTAGAGATAGGGTGAGAAGCTCAGTCATCCGTGAGGGACTCGGAGTAGAGCTGCTGCTCCTTTGCGTTGAAAGGTGCCAGCTGAGTTGGTTCGGGCATGTAGTGAGGATGCCCCATGGGCGCCTCCCTAGGGAGGTGTTCCAGGCATGACCAGCTGGGAGGAGGCCATGGGGAAGACCCAGGACTAGGAGGAGAGATTAGATCTCCACACTGGCCTGGGAACGCCTCGGGATCCCCCAGTCAGAGCTGGTTAATGTGACCCGGGAAAGGGAAGTTTGGGGTCCCCTGCTGGAGCTGTTGCCCCCGGCGACCCGACCCCGGATAAGAGGTTGAAGATGAGTGAATGAATGAATGGAGATCATCAGGCTTATATTGATCAATTTGATAGCAGTAAATTGACTTTGGGATAAATGTGTGGTGAAGGATTACTGATTAATCCTTTCTTTTGTCTTTTCTTCCAGGGAGGTGGAGGACTGAAGGGAAGTGAAGGACCTGCCGGACCTCCTGGACCCGCCGTACGTTTAAAACCATAAAAAGATATACATTTTTGTAATATCCTAAGCCTACTTAGGGAACGTTTTTTTCCCCTAATTCAATCCAATTGTTATCCAATTTAAGAATGAAGTATTCACTTAATCAATACCTGCTGTAATTGGTGCTGTCTTTATGATATTGTACCTTTCTAGGGGTCTCCTGGTGAGAGGGGGCAATCTGGTACCGCTGGCCCTGTCGGACCTCCTGGCAGACCAGGCCCTCAGGGGCCTCCTGGACCCGCTGGAGAGAAGGGAGTTCCTGTGAGTATTCTGGGATTTTGTTTTTATCCACTGTGCAGTAGTGCATTTTGACTCGACATGTGGAATAAGATTCAACTATTAATTTTCCTTTTTGTTCTTTTTGCGCCTCTAAAGGGTGAGAAAGGCCCGATCGGCCCGGCCGGTCGCGATGGAGTGCAGGGCGCCGTGGGTCTGCCTGGCCCTGCCGGATCACCTGGAATTGCCGGAGAGGACGGAGACAAGGCCAGTAACTCTTCATACCAATGCGTCCTTTTTAAAAAAACATCTCAGTTACCATTTCAATCCACCCCGCTCTTACCGTGATGATCATTCATTTCAGTGTCTTTGCTGTAACGTGATGTTTCTTTGTCGCATGCAGGGTGAGGTTGGAGAACACGGTCAGAAGGGCGCCAAGGGAGGAAAAGGAGAGCATGTGAGTGACGTGCATCAAGCCATCAAGTGTGAAAGAAAATGAATGCCATTTCCTCTGTTTATCGCATCGCTGCTGTTTTGCACATCGTTTGAATGCTTGTTTTTTTGTTTGTTGGTATATAGGGTCCTCCTGGTCCACCCGGGCCAATGGGTCCTGTCGGTCAGCCTGGTCCTGCTGTAAGTACAAACTTTAACACTGTGAAGACTGAATCAGACAGACTGCAGAGCCAGTTGCTTGTATACTTGTTCCTGATCTCTGGGAACTTAAAAACTATACGAACGCTACATCGAACATTGCTGAACGTTCAGTCACTATCATGTTCTAGATGAAGACAGTGTTTCCAGCTAACTTATTGTTATCTCTTGTGTCTTTATTCCTGTTTTTCTTCTTCTGTGGTGCAGGGTGCTGATGGAGAGCTTGGACCGAGGGGCCAGCAGGGGCCATTTGGATCTAAAGGTGACGAAGGAACCAGAGGATTCCCAGGAGCCCCAGGACCCATCGGACTGCAGGTATAATGAATACTCACTTCAGATGTAGAGTCACTAAAATCAGTGCCCATTTGGAGCGCCTGCCGATTGCATGGCTCCCGGTTTTGCTGTTTGCAGCGTTGTCGGGGGAACAACACGATGGAGTCTGCAGAGCCCTGGAGCCCCGCCTCCACTGCTGCACAGAGCGCTATCGCTTCTTTATTCAAAGTTTATTAATATTGTACGTGTCGCATGTCCGAATTGTACCAACTTCGGCACTGTACATCCTCGAGTACCCAGCAATACACCCAGTGAGTGTAAAGTAGATCGGATGAACGGTTCTGGAGATATGCGAAGGACACACAGACACATAGACAGACAGAGATTCCTTGCTTTCAGTTGGATATGTAGATGAAGTTTTCAGCTACACTCTTGTGCTAAGCTGCTAAATTTAACTAATTCTTTGTGTGACTTTCCCCTCTGTCCTCCAGGGACTGCCAGGACCACCAGGTGAGAAGGGAGAGACAGGAGATGTTGGACCTCTGGTGAGTCATAATTACTGCTTCAGTGACTTATTTTATCACAATAAAATCATAAATGATGATAAAAAGTTTGAGCCTCTTTATGTTTCCAGGGTCCTCCAGGTCCCCCAGGACCCCGTGGCCCCGCTGGACCCAACGGTGCCGATGTGAGTGTTCACAGCTCGTATTTATAAGATGACAACAAGATGTAATGTGCATGAGGTTACACTGCAACGAGCTGTTACTGTACTATTGAAACACTGAAACAGCAAATTAATCGTTATTGTGTGTGTTCTTCAGGGTCCTCAAGGTCCTCCTGGTGGTTTGGGTAATCCTGGAGCTCTTGGAGAGAAGGTGCAGAGATTAATATGTTTTTCCTAACATTGAAGCACTATAAGTTTAATGATGTCCAAAGAAATACAAAGTGAGTTCATTTCAACTCGTCCTGAGAACTAAACGAAACTCTGTTTGCTCCACAGGGAGAGCCCGGTGAGAGCGGACCTCCTGGGATCCTAGGGGAGCCAGGAAAGAAGGTATAGAGTTGAGGCGGGTTGAGATATCAGGCCTTTTTACCGACTGGTTAATAGCATCCGTGAGTTAACAAAGAGCTGTGTGCTGTTGTCAGGGGCCTCGTGGAGAGCGCGGAGAGAAGGGAGAATCTGGACAACCTGGAACTGCTGGACCTGCTGGAGGACGGGGAGGACCTGGAGATGACGGACCCAAAGGAAACCCCGTATGACACCCACGATGAAATGCACACACACAAAGACACTGACACACAGATCAATGACTTTATTCTTTAGACTTTTTATTGGGATACATTCAGACGACGTTTCGACCTGTACTGTTTGACCTCTGAGTTTGTTTTGTTTCTCTCTAACTTCAGGGTCCAGTTGGTTTCCCTGGTGATCCTGGTCCCCCTGGTGAGCTGGGACCCAGAGTGAGTACCCCTTTTGTTGAAGAATACATGTCAGCATCTTATTTAACCACCATATCAATAATATATTCTGTTAAAGCTGTGTTGTATGTGGCTACACAGCTGCCAGCAGTTCAGTTCACTTCAGCTTGTCCGTCACTATGTAGATATGAAGGGCTCATTCTAAGCTAACAAAAACACAACCATTCTTAGTTTCAGGTGATTTTACACTAAAAAAAACATAGATATTCCATGTCTGCTGATAGATCCGGCTAAATCCTACACACTGCACACTGAAGAACACTAATCCTGATCTGCTTTACTTCAGGGTCAAGATGGCGCCAAGGGAGAGCGAGGAGAAGACGGTGAAGCGGGAGAATCTGTAAGTCACATCAATGCAGATATGTGAGTTGTGTGTTGTGAAGCGCCTCAGTGTTCTCAATCTGCTCCTCTCTGCCTCCTATATTTGCAGGGCTCCCCTGGACCACCTGGTGAGAACGGATCTCCTGGACCCCTAGGAAAGAGGGTAAGGTCACCATCCTCAGCTGACAGGCACCTGCTCCTACCAGGGAGGGTTTACATAAGAACAGCACATTCCTCCATCATGCATCCGTTCTGCTTCTTTCCTCCAGAGTCACTGGTTACTTTTTCTTTTTTTAGTTTGTGTGTTTTATTGTGACGTAGCATTTCACCAAGTCAACACTTGTTGTTGTTTGAGAGTTAAAAGGAGAAGAAATATTTGACTTACAAGTGACAAAAACTGCCCCGTCTACCTCTAGATCTGAACTTTCTTTGACAGTCTCGTAAGGCAGTAAAGGCAGTAAAAAAAGCATAAATAAAAACCCACATTTGGCGTCGTCATGGTAACGTGATTATGTCAGCGTAAAGTACTGTCCCCATTCATATTTATACCATTTCAAGCTCTTGAAGCCTCAAACACACACTCAACGGTTTACCAGGTGACGTCATGTCAAGTCCTTGATTCCCTTCAAGCATGTCTATGTTTTTAGAATTTCACCATGAAAGAGCCATCTGATTACAGGCTTTTTAACAACCTGCCAGAAGAGTGCCTTGGACCTTCTTTCTTTTACCTACAAGTACTTGGTAGTTCTGCAGGTTTGCAGTCGGTATCCAATAATAAGTGCAGACAGTGATGTTGTAATATATTTGACATGCAGCTCAATGACATCAAATAATCTAGTCTAGTGACGTCTTTCTTGTTATAGATTTGATGACATTGTGACATTTGATTAGAGAATATAATGATATGCACTATTACATGTTTTATTTGCCAGGGCCCTGCTGGAACAAGAGGACCAGAGGGACGTCAGGGAGAGAAGGGAACTAAGGTGAGTCCAGAGCTTTTTCTTTACTTTTTTTCAGCTCCTTGTCAAAGTCTAAATTCATGGAAAACAGACAGCACATCATTGTCTCACTTCCTGGTGAATTTCCATTAAATGGAGGCCTATTGTAAGAGGCTGGGTCACGCGTCATATCATACACCAAGACCCGTGTCCGCCCGTGTCCCAGCCTCCTTCAATAGGCCATTAATGAACACAGGCCAGGAATGAAATTAGCACCTGCCACCTGCCAAATACACGGTAAATGTTGGCTATGGCAGGTAAAAGTCCATGTCACCACTGACTCAGCGTTCTACATAGATTTCAGAAGTGGCCGGTAGAAATGTTCAGTGAGTGGCAGGTGAGGAAAACCCAGAATAAATCACTAACTCTGCTTTTATTCTGTAACATTTCGGATGTTTGTCTGGATGCTCTCTGTGTGTGTTTGTGATGGGGTAAGCTGTGAATTGAATTGCCCTTCTTGGGATCAATAAAGTCGTCTGAATCTGAACATTAGCCACCTGAGAATGTATTTCTCTTCTTCTTTGTTATTTACGCAACCGAAGTTTTAGCAGGTAACTTCTCTTTTCATGTTTCTTGTTGGGCAATTGTGATACATATCTGATACCAGGGGTCAGCAACCTTTAATATCAAAAGAGAAACGAGAAGAAAGTCGTAATATTACGGGGAAAAAAAGTCGTAATATTACAAGAATAAATTCATAAATTTACGAGAAAAAAAAGTCGGAATGTTACGTGAATAAAGTCATAACTTTTCAAGAAAAAAAGTCGGAATATTACGAGAATAAATTCGTAAATTTACGAGAAAATAAGACGTAAAATTACTGCTTCATAATATTATGACTTTATTCTCTAAATCTCAGATTTATTTTTTTCCCTCAATGTGGCCCTAATACTCCGTCGTACCGTCGTACCGTCGTACCGTCGTACCATAGACCTACAACAATGATAAATGAAAATGAAAATGTAAACAAAAAACAGTTATTCATTTCCATTTTTAAAAATCCTCCTGGAGCCTCTGGAGAGGAGCTGAAGAGCTGCAGGTTGCAGACCCCTGCCTTATACTGATACGTAACGCGTGGAATAACTTTTAAAAACCTTTTTTAATCATGTTCCTTGTTGTCATCATTTACAGGGAGACTCAGGTGCTGTCGGCCCCCCAGGAAAAACCGGCCCCGTCGGGCCCCAGGGTCAACCAGGAAAACCAGGAACAGAAGGCCTCAGAGGACTCCCGGGATCAGTGGTCAGTATAGAGACTGAGATTTATTTCTGTATTTTGTTAATGCGACCGATAGACAGGACGATACTTCTTGAGTAACAAGTGATGCGTGTTGGATGGACACCTACTGAATGTGTTGTCTATCTGTGTTTCAGGGTGAGCAAGGATCTCCAGGACTTGCTGGACAGAAAGGACCACCAGGACCTCTTGTAAGATCACAACTTCATCAAACTGCAGTCTTTTCTTCCTACTTCCTTCTCATTCAACCCTCCAACTTTCCTCTTCCATCTCTCTCTTCATCTCCTCACTGTCTTCTTCTTCTTCTCCTCCTGCAGGGACCTCCTGGTTTGCTCGGTCTGCGTGGAGACCCCGGTTCCAAGGGAGAGAAGGGACACCCAGGTCTTATCGGTCTCATCGGACCCCCAGGAGAGCAGGGAGAGAAGGGAGACCGAGGTCTGTCCGGGCCTCATGGATCCACTGGATCAAAAGGAGAGAATGTAAGTGTGACCTCCTTCACATCTGCTAGAGAGAGGGACAACTCAACCGCCATTATTCACATTGATGTTGATAATAATGTGAACTATTCTCACGATAGACATGTGTCGTGTTTCATTAACAGGGAATGTCCGGAGGTACCGGACCCCTCGGCCCTGCTGGTCCTCCTGGTCTGCCTGTGAGTGCCTGGACTGTTTATCCCACGATCTGCCTTTCCTCTTCCTCTCGCCTCAGTTCTGAAGATGTTATGAAGTACTACAGTGATTAGTGAGAGCAGTAAAACTCATTATGAAACTAAAGCCTCTTATCTTTTACAGGGTCCTCAAGGTGTCAAAGGTGCTAAAGGCTCTTCTGTGAGTATACTTTAATGTGTTTGGAACCAATACAATGAATGAAATGCATCAACTTGGATCCGATGCAGTAATCTGTCCATGCTGTGTATTTAGGGAGGTTCTGGTCCAAAGGGAGAAAAAGGTGTTCAAGGACCTGCTGGACCTCCAGTAAGTACTTCACTAGCATCGCTCACGTCGTTGCACCTCACTGTTGATTGATTAACATAATAAACTTGCTCTCCCAGGGCCCGCCAGGCGAGGTCATTCAGCCCCTGCCCATCCAGAGGAGTCCCAAGTCCAAGCGTTCCATCGACGCCAGCCAGATGCTCCCCGAGACCGACAGGCCTGCGTTTGACGCCGCCGGCACTGAGTTCCTGATGGGCAGCGAGGGCATGGAGGAGATCTTCGGCTCCCTCAACTCACTGCGACAGGAGATCGAGACCATGCGTTTCCCTCTCGGCACCCAGGACAGCCCTGCCCGCACCTGCCAAGACCTGCACCTCAGCCAGCCGGAGCTCAAAGACGGTAAGGGGAATTAACCAGGGCTGTCAAAGTTATCGTTTTAACGCCACTAATTTCTTTAACGCAATCATTCTTTCTATCCTATCCTATGAAACTACAAAACCTGATGAATCCATCGGTACCAACCATGTCAGACTAGCTTGTCGTGAAGGAGGTTAAATAACGCTCCAAGCTTTTTGCGAGGAAAAACTGTCATGGCCATTTTCAAAGGGGTCCCTTGACCTCTGACCTCCAGATCAGTGAATGTAAATGGGTTCTATGGGTACCCACGAGTCTCCCCTTTACAGACATGCCCACTTTATGATAATCACATGCAGTTTGGGGGCAAGTCATAGTCAAGTCAGCACACTGACACAATGACAGCTGTTGTTGCCTGTTGGGCTGCAGTTTACCATGTTATGATGGGAGCATGTTGTTTTATGCTAAATGCAGTACCTGTGAGGGTTTCTGGATCAATATCTGTCATTGTTATGTATTGTTAATTGATTTACAATAATAAATATATACATGCGTTTGCATAAAGAAGCATATTTGCCCACTCCCATGTTGATAAGAGTATTAAATACTTGACAAATCTCCCTTTAAGGTACATTTTGAACAGATAAAAAATGTGTCATTCATTTTTGATTAATCGATTTACAGCCTTAGAATTAACCAAAAAATGTAGCTGTCACCGGCTCAGAGAAATGGTCCCTCTGTCCTGTTGTTGATGTGGTGATCATTGTCGTTTCAACATCTGGATGATGCTCAACAACAACTCTTTTTTTCATTGAATAATTCACAACAAGTTTTAACGTTTGTTTTCCACATTGCTTCGCCTCTCTGTCGCCCTCTGCAGGAGAGTACTGGATTGACCCCAACCAGGGCTGCTCCAGAGACTCCTTCAAGGTCTTCTGTAACTTCACCAGCGGAGTTGAGACGTGCCTGTACCCCAGCAAGAGCATCAACACGGTCAGTCCACTCAATCAGCAACGCTGTCAGTTCTCCTTAAAATCCTTCTGAACATAAATCCCCCCCAACACTAACTCCTAGATGTCTGACTGTGAAGTTAAGAAGAAAGGGCTTAAGAATGATGCATTTCTACGGTGGCACGGTGGTTAGCACTGTTGCCTCACAGAGGGTTGCAGGTTCAAACCCGGCTTGAGGCCCTTCTGCGTGGAGTTTGCATGTTCTCCACGTGTTAGCGTGGGTTTTCTCCGGGTTCTCCGGCTTCCTCCCACAGTCATGCAAGTTGTCAGTCTCCATGTGTCAGTCCTGTGATAGTCTGGCGACCTGTTCAGGGTGTACCCTTTGTGTACCTTGGGCGTACCGCGATGTCAGCTGGGATCGGCTCCAGTCCCCCCGCGACCCTGAATGGGATAAGCGGTTACAGAGAATGGATGATGTATTTGGGTGTAAAAAAGTGGTAGTACTAGTCAGTGTTGGTGGAGATTTGCAGTGTCTGAAGGCCCGCTGTCTAGAAACTAATTTCCCAATTGCATCTGCATATTGTTTTCTCAGAAATAAATAAAATGGTCTTAGTTATTTGATTTATTTGTGCAAAAATAAACATATCAAACTAATACTTGATGTGGATGATTCTTGTGGCAGGTGGCGATGAGCTCCTGGGACAAAGAGACTCCAGGATCCTGGTACAGTCAATTTGCCACCGGGAGTAAGGTTAGTAACCCTTCAGTGACATGAAGACTGGCGGGCAAACTTTTGTTCTTAGTTACTTAATTACCATCTATGTTCTCTTCCTGACTCATTTTCATCATCCCTTCCCCTCCTTTTGCTCTTCCACCTTTTCTTCCCTACTGCCTCCTCTCCTCCTCCTCCTCCTCCTCATCCTCCTCCCAGTTCTCCTACGTGGACTCTACCGGTGAGCCCGTGGGCGTGGTCCAGCTGGGCTTCCTGCGTCTCCTGAGCGTCCAGGCCCGCCAGACCCTCACTTACCACTGCCACCGCTCGGTGGCCTGGGCCGACAAGAGCGCCAAGAACAACTACGACAGGGCGCTGCACCTCCAGGGCGCCAACGACGAGATGCTGAGCTACGAGACCAACCCTTACATCAAGGCCTTGGTCGACGGCTGCTCTGTGAGTTTACACACCTTATTGAGTCTTTGTGGAAAACAGTTTATCTTTGATAATGCTGCACTATAATGATGATGATAATAATAATAATAATAATAATAATAATAATAATAATAATAATAACAGTAACAGGTCAACAGTAGATGTCACATAGAAGTGGTGTGCATCACCTGAAAGCTGGAACTCACAGGAGAAACCACACCACTGCACTGTGTGCTGTCGTCACTGAAAACTACCTTTTCAATTTCTACCAGTGTTGTTGTCGACATTTACAGGATGTAATGAAGCATTCAGCTTAATTTAACACTCTTTTGATCTACTGTCTATTGGATATTATGTCTTGAAATAGAAATAGAATCAAATCAATCAATCAAACTTTATTTATATAGCACCTTTCAAACAAGTCAAATGCAATTCAAAGTGCTGGACAGACAATCGACAAAAATATAGAGTGTTAAAAATGGATTTAGAGACTAATGCACCAAAACAACCAAGATAAGTTAATTGAATAAGAAAGCAATAAGAGATGGGTGTTTAAGATAATAGAAGATAAAGAAAATAACAATCAAAATTATTAAACTACACAAAATAAGCAGATTATATTAAAATAATACAATTTTAATAAAATAAAAGAGAATAAAATAGATAATAATGATCAGCAATAAAATGTTGATTAAATAAAATAGGGTAAAATAAACACTATAATGATGATGATAAATAAAATAAGTATTAAAAATAAAAACAATAAAATTATAAAACACTACATAATGCCAGACTAAAGAGATGGCTTTTTAGTTTACGTTTGAAAATATCAATATTTTATTTTTTTATTTTTTTATTATTTTTATGTAGGAAGATATGTTTTCACTTGTTTTGAATGGGAAAGATAAATAATTAATCCGGCCACCTCATCTCATCAGTTGTGAACTCTCTTAAATATGAACATAATTAAAATGATGTTATTTCATCATGCCACCTGTAAATATGACACGTGTCTCCGTCTCTCTGCAGTATCGTAAGGGCTTCGACAGGACAGTCCTGGAGATCAACACGCCGCAGGTGGAGCATCTTCCTCTGCTGGATATCAAGGTGTCAGACTTTGGGGAGAGCAACCAGCAGTTTGGCTTTGATGTGGGACCTGTCTGTTTCCAAGGCTAAATAACACACACACACTTCCACAAATCATCATGCAAAGAACAACAAATACTCAACACACACACACACATGCACTTAGAGACACACTTATATATAATATACACGCCAACATACACGCCCAGTAATTTGTAAATTAACTTGTAAATGATATGAAACACACACACACACACACACACACACACACACACATTTACATACGCAGATGCTGTTGTGAGACAAACACTCACGCTCAAGTACGTGCCTGGGGAACGCAACATCCTCCCGACAATTAATGGACGTCAAACAAAAAGTAAAGAGGAGAGAAATTAAAAGGAAAAAAAAAAAACTTGCGGAGAGGAGACCATCGTTTGGGCGCTATGACCGCGAGAGAAAGGAAGAAGAAAAACGAAACCACAGGAGAGAGTGTTCTTCGGAATCAAACGGTGTTTTCTTTACCAGCAGCGAAAGAGGCCGGCCTGGTGAAGAGGTCAAGCCTGATCCCCCTCTCACTCTTCTCTCCTCCCTGCTGTCTCACTCTCTCTCTTTTTCCACTCATCTCACCTGCTCTACCTCCCCCTTCACCCTCCACCAAAAACAAGGGTCACACTTGGACATTTCCTTTTCTTTAATTTCACACTGCGAGCAACGTGGTTGACAGTCGCCCCTTTTCTGACCGACAAGAGGTGTGAGAGGCTCCTGTGTAGCCGTCTGCATCTATGATGGTCTGAACGGTTTGATTCTTTAGTCATTCAGATTCAGATTTGTATCTGTTTTGTACTTGAAGATCTTCTACTCAAAATCAAATCCAACGACACCGAACTGGCTGGAAAATGATGACAAAAGGAGGGCGAACTCTCCTGGTCGTCTAGTTCTGTAAGAACTTAATGAAAGTCCAGCGACTCGTCAGTCATGTTGCTCACATTGAAAACACAGAGCTCTCAGCACAGAGCTCTCAGCTGGGTCCTTTTGTTTGTCATGTTTAGGCTGCCGCCAAGTGAATCTCTACTTTTTGTAACATTCTCTTCATGACCACCTTTATTAAAAGAGTCTGAAAATGTGCTCAAACAATCTGTCTGGTGTCATGCAGCGAGGTTATTGGAATCCAGTGTGACGCAGGATTTATTGTCTTCCCTCAGCAGACACTCTCTTTGAATTGTTCATTTGTTAACCAAACCTCCTGCATGCATGCGAGATACAAAGATCCTAGATCAGTGAATTTAAAAGCCATTTGTTTTTTTGTAAAGTGTGCTGAACTTAATGCTATTATACTTGCATGTTACTGGTGCCTTTTTATTTAAAAGGGCTGATTCTTCTCCTTTAGATCACGGATCAGGCTACCAGGGTCGCTATACCACACACACACACACACCAGTCCAGTATTGCTGAGTCACTTTCTAGAGTACTTTGATTTTTCCATCCATTCTGATTTTGCATCCAAGCACAAAAACATCATCAGGTTTTAAATATGTATATGAGATTCAAAGTTCCCTCCTTTTTTTTCATACAGCAGTGAATAAAAATGCATGCTTTACTGAAAAGAAACTGTGTGTGGCAAGGTGCTAATTATACCAAAAGCATAAACGTTTTAGTATTCACTTTGTGTCCTTCCATTTTCTTTAGTCTCTTTTACAATTTCATGAAGCTTTTTACTGGGGAAAATGTGCATTACATTCCATTTGTACAGAAATAATGATATTCTAATGTATTTATTTAAAACAAACAGGGTGCTTTGAGATTAAAAATACACGGACCACCAAATATTCCAGTCAAATGTGGTATGTTTTGTATTTATTTCCTGCAGCTGACACTTGAAAACGTCAAGTGAACGCGAGTGACTCACATGTTTAACTCAAACTAGCCAGCCTGAGTTATGGTGCTTCTGTTCCCGCCCCTGTCCAAACTCCTTTTTGTAGAACCAAAGAATCTGTGGCCATATTTTATTGTAATATCCCTTTTTTTTTTTTTTTTTTTAGTGTTTTTCAAACAACTGTACTTGTGCTGTTAAATTTTGCTTCCTCTGTAATGATTAAATGGTGACTCTCCAGTTCTGTCACATCTCTTTGTCGTTGCTGCTGTTTGACTTGGCGTGTGTTGGTTTCAGGCTTCGCTGGGCTTTGTGATGCATCACGGGAATACTGAATCAGCTTTGATCTACTCTGAGGTGCTAAATAATATTGATCCTCTGATCTTTTCATTTTCTGTCGTGAGACCACAGCGGGGAGGAGAAAGGTTGTGAGAGGGAGGAGACAGCTCTGTCAGCCACCATGGGACTAAAATATGATTATTGTTTTATAAGTATAACGTGGCTATGGGTGATATCATACTAGGGGTCTGGTTTTATCTGTTTTTTGTTTTGTTTTTTTTGTATTTACTATAGCAGGGAAACGGGGCAGGATGGCCAAAACATACTTCAAAATCTGACCTTGAGATTCTCCAGAGAGAATGACCTCAAATATTTTAGTTTTTATTGTGTTGAAGACAAATGTTTCAACATAAAAAACATATGGTGCTGAAAAGAGAAAAAAGTATTATTTTATAATGTGTGTAAGTACATTTTTTAAAAATTATTGTTTCTGTAATATATAATCTTTTAAAAAGAGCTGCTTGACTCTTGTTTTTTTTCACGTAAACCTACGACTTTATTCTTGTAATATTATTTTTTTTCATAACATTTTTCTACATACAATAATACTATGACTTTTTTCATAAAATGTTTTGACATACTATGACTTGTTTTATTTTTTTGACACATTATACTGTGACTTTTAATTCTTTTTTTGGACATACTATACAATGATTTTTTTTCGACATACTATATATAGTATGACTTTTTTTTCAACATTTTATTCTTTGACTTTTTTGGATTCTTTTTTTAACACACTGTATTATGACTTGTGAAATAGCTCAGTGTGGTAGATATCTGGTTGGAACACTGGAGGTTGTGAGTTCGATCCTTATGTGACACAGTCTGTTTTCAGGTCTAACTCCTAATGACGAAGCCAAATATACGAAGAGAACAGTCATGAGTGTATCTGGTCAGATAGCTCAGTGTGGTAGATCTCTCGTTGGATTACTGGAGGTTGTGAGTTCGATCCTTATGTGACACAGTCTGTTTTCAGGTCTAACTCCTAATGACCAAGTCAAATATACCAAGAGAACAGTCCTCAGTGCGTGTGGCATTGGTGGCTTGGCTGCTAAGTTCCCGGTTCTGGTTGCGGCAAAGCGGGGTTCCATCCCCACCCTCACATCGATGCCCGGTGCCCGACAGTGGAGTGAGACGAGCGTCTCCTCCCAGGGTTTACCACAGATAACACTGGGGGGTTATGCAACAGAAAACAGGAAGTGTAGTCAATTTTACTTTGTGTTTTCCATTAGGTTTGTGATTATATATTATATAGAATTAAGGTTATATATATTCCCTAACCCTATGTTATATAGGTTAGGGTTAGGGTTATATATTATATAAGTTAGGGTTAGGGTTATATATTATATAGGTTCCGGTTATATGTTATACAGGGTTAGGGTTATATATTATATAGGGTTAGGGTTATATATTATATAGCGTTAGGGTTAGGGTTATATATTATATAGGGTCAGGGTTATATATTATATAGCGTTAGGGTTAGGGTTATATATTATATAGGGTTAGGGGTAGGGTTATATATTATATAGGGTCAGGGTTATATATTATATAGCGTTAGGGTTAGGGTTATATATTATATAGGGTTAGGGGTAGGGTTATATATTATATAGGGTCAGGGTTAGGGTTAGGGTTAGGGTTATATATTATATAGCGTTAGGGTTAGGGTTATATATTATATAGCGTTAGGGTCAGGGTTATATATTATATAACGTTAATGTTAGGGTTATATATTATATAGGGTTAGGGGTAGGGTTATATATTATATGGGGTCAGGGTTAGGGTTAGGGTTATATATTATATAGCGTTAGGGTCAGGGTTATATATTATATAGCGTTAGGGTCAGGGTTATATATTATATAGCGTTAGGGTTAGGGTTATATATTATATAGGGTCAGGGTTAGGGTTAGGGTTATATATTATATAGAGTTAGGGTTAGGGTTATATATTATATAGGGTTAGGGGTAGGGTTAGGGTTATATATTATATAAAGTTAGGGTTAGGGTTATATATTATATAGGGTCAGGGGTAGGTTTATATATTATATAGGGTCAGGGTTATATATTATATAGCGTTAGGGTTAGGGTTAAATATTATATAGGGTTAGGGTTAAGGTTATATTTTATATAGGTTAGGGTTAGGGTTATATATTATATAATTTTTTCATGAAATTTGTCGACATACTATTTTATGATTTTTTTTCTCTAAATATGTTAACATACTATTTTATGTCTTTTTTTCATGAAATATTTCGTCATTCTATGCTATGACTTTTTTTCTCTAAATATTTCGACATACTATTTTATGACTTTTTTCGTGAAATTTGTCAACATTCTATACTAAGACTTGTTTTCTTAAAATTGTTCGACATACCATAGTTTGACTTTTTTTCATACAATATTTCGACATACTATTTTATAATTTTTTTTCATGAAATTTTTCGACATACTATTTTATGACTTTTTTCATAAAATTCTTCGACATACTATACTATGACTTTTTTTCACTAAATTTTTCGACATATTATTTTATGACTTTTTTTCATAAAATTCTTCGACATTCTATGCTATGACTTTTTTTCTCTAAATATTTCGACATAATATTTTATGACTTTTTTTCATAAAATTCTTCGACATACTATACTATGATTTTTTTTCACTAAATTTTTCGACATACTATTTTATGACTTTTTTCATGAAATATTTCGACATACTATACTATGACTTTTTTTCACTAAATTTTTCGACATACTATTTTATGACTTTTTTTCATGAAATATTTCGACATAACGTAGTATGATTTTTTTTCACGAAATTTTTCGACATACTATTTTATGACTTTTTTCATAAAATTCTTCGACATACTATTTTATGACTTTTTTTCATAAAATTCTTCGACATTCTATACTATGACTTTTTTTCACTAAATCTTTCGACATATTATTTTATGACTTTTTTTCTCTAAATATTTCAACATAATATTTTATGACTTTTTTTCATGAAATATTTCGACATACTATTTTATGACTTTTTTTCATGAAATATTTTGACAAACTATACTATGACTTTTTTTCACTAAATTTTTCGACATACTATTTTATGACTTTTTTTCATAAAATTCTTCGACATTCTATATTATGACTTTTTTTCACTACATTTTTCGACATACTATTTTATGACTTTTTTTCATGAAATTTGTCAACATTCTATACTAAGACTTGTTTTCTTAAAATTGTTCGACATACCATAGTTTGACTTTTTTTCATACAATATTTCGACATACTATTTTATGACTTTTTTTCTCTAAATATTTCGACATACTATTTTATGACTTTTTTTCATGAAATATTTCGACATACCATTTTATGACTTTTTTCATAAAATTCTTCGACATACTATTTTATGACTTTTTTTCTCTAAATATTTCGACATAATATTTTATGACTTTTTTTCATGAAATATTTCGACATACTATTTTATGACTTTTTTTCACTAAATTTTTCGACATTCTATACTATGACTTTTTTTCATAAAATTCTTCGACATTCTATACTATGACTTTTTTTCACTAAATATTTCGACATAATATTTTATGACTTTTTTCATGAAATATTTTGACATAACGTAGTAGGATTTTTTTTCACGAAATTTTTCGACATACTATTTTATGACTTTTTTCATAAAATTCTTCGACATACTATACTATGACTTTTTTTCACTAAATATTTCGACATACTATTTTATGACTTTTTTTCATAAAATTCTTCGACATACTATACTATGACTTTTTTTCACTAAATATTTCGACATACTATTTTATGACTTTTTTTCATGAAATATTTCGACATAACGTAGTATGATTTTTTATAACGAAATTTTTCGACATACTATTTTATGACTTTTTTCATAAAATTCTTCGACATACTATACTATGACTTTTTTTCACTAAATTTTTCGACATACTATTTTATGACTTTTTTTCATGAAATTTGTCAACATTCTATACTAAGACTTGTTTTCTTAAAATTGTTCGACATACCATAGTTTGACTTTTTTTCATACAATATTTCGACATACTATTTTATGACTTTTTTTCTCTAAATATTTCGACATAATATTTTATGACTTTTTTTCTCTAAATATTTCGACATAATATTTTATGACTTTTTTTCATGAAATATTTCGACATACTATTTTATGACTTTTTTTCACTAAATTTTTCGACATTCTATACTATGACTTTTTTTCATAAAATTCTTCGACATTCTATACTATGACTTTTTTTCACTAAATATTTCGACATAATATTTTATGACTTTTTTTCATGAAATATTTCGACATACTATTTTGTGACTTTTTTTCACTAAATTTTTCGACATTCTATTTTATGACTTTTTTTCATAAAATTCTTCGACATTCTATACTATTACTTTTTTTCACTAAATATTTCGACATACTATTTTATGACTTTTTTTCACTAAATATTTCGACATACTATTTTATGACTTTTTTTCACTAAATATTTCGACATACTATTTTATGACTTTTTTTCACTAAATATTTCGACATACTATTTTATGACTTTTTTTCACTAAATATTTCGACATACTATTTTATGACTTTTTTTCACTAAATATTTCGACATACTATTTTATGACTTTTTTTCACTAAATATTTCGACATACTATTTAATGACTGTTTTTCACTAAATATTTCGACATACTATTTTATGACTTTTTTTCATAAAATTCTTCGACATACTATACTATGACTTTTTTTCACTAAATTTTTCGACATACTATTTTATGACTTTTTTTCATGAAATATTTCGACATACTATTTTATGACTTTTTTTCACTAAATATTTCGACATACTATTTAATGACTTTTTTTCATAAAATTCTTCGACATACTATACTATGACTTTTTTTCACTAAATTTTTCGACATACTATTTTATGACTTTTTTTCATGAAATTCTTCGACATTCTATTTTATGACTTTTTTTCATAAAATTCTTCGACATACTATTTTATGACTTTTTTTCATGAAATATTTTGACATACTATACTATGACTTTTTTTCACTAAATTTTTCGACATACTATTTTATGACTTTTTTTCACTAAATATTTCGACATACTATTTTATGACTTTTTTTCATGAAATATTTCGACATAACGTAGTATGATTTTTTTTCACGAAATTTTTCGACATACTATTTTATGACTTTTTTCATAAAATTCTTCGACATACTATACTATGACTTTTTTTCACTAAATATTTCGACATATTATTTTATGACTTTTTTTCATAAAATTCTTCGACATTCTATACTATGACTTTTTTTCACTAAATTTTTCGACATACTATTTTATGACTTTTTTTCTCTAAATATTTCGACATAATATTTTATGACTTTTTTTCATGAAATATTTCGACATACTATTTTATGACTTTTTTTCATGAAATATTTTGACATACTATACTATGACTTTTTTTCACTAAATTTTTCGACATACTATTTTATGACTTTTTTTCATAAAATTCTTCAACATTCTATACTAAGACTTTTATTCACTAAATTTTTCGACATACTATTTTATGACTTTTTTTCATGAAATATTTCGACATAACGTAGTATGATTTTTTATCACGAAATTTTTCGACATACTATTTTATGACTTTTTTCATAAAATTCTTCGACATACTATACTATGACTTTTTTTCACTAAATATTTCGACATACTATTTTATGACTTTTTTTCATAAAATTCTTCGACATACTATACTATGACTTTTTTTCACTAAATATTTCGACATTCTATTTTATGACTTTTTTTCATGAAATATTTTGACATAACGTAGTATGATTTTTTTTCACGAAATTTTTCGACATACTATTTTATGACTTTTTTCATAAAATTCTTCGACATACTATACTATGACTTTTTTTCACTAAATTTTTCGACATATTATTTTATGACTTTTTTTCATAAAATTCTTCGACATTCTATACTATGACTTTTTTTCACTAAATTTTTCGACATACTATTTTATGACTTTTTTTCACTAAATATTTCGACATACTATTTTATGACTTTTTTTCATGAAATATTTCGACATAACGTAGTATGATTTTTTTTCACGAAATTTTTCGACATACTATTTTATGACTTTTTTCATAAAATTCTTCGACATACTATACTATGACTGTTTTTCACTAAATATTTCGACATACTATTTTATGACTTTTTTTCATAAAATTCTTCGACATACTATACTATGACTTTTTTTCACTAAATTTTTCGACATACTATTTTATGACTTTTTTTCATGAAATTCTTCGACATTCTATTTTATGACTTTTTTTCATAAAATTCTTCGACATACTATACTATGACTTTTTTTCTCTAAATATTTCGACATAATATTTTATGACTTTTTTTTATGAAATATTTCGACATACTATTTTATGACTTTTTTTCATGAAATATTTTGACATACTATACTATGACTTTTTTTCACTAAATTTTTCGACATACTATTTTATGACTTTTTTTCACTAAATATTTCGACATACTATTTTATGACTTTTTTTCATGAAATATTTCGACATAACGTAGTATGATTTTTTTTCACGAAATTTTTCGACATACTATTTTATGACTTTTTTCATAAAATTCTTCGACATACTATACTATGACTTTTTTTCACTAAATATTTCGACATATTATTTTATGACTTTTTTTCATAAAATTCTTCGACATTCTATACTATGACTTTTTTTCACTAAATTTTTCGACATACTATTTTATGACTTTTTTTCATGAAATATTTCGACATAACGTAGTATGATTTTTTATCACGAAATTTTTCGACATACTATTTTATGACTTTTTTCATAAAATTCTTCGACATACTATACTATGACTTTTTTTCACTAAATATTTCGACATACTATTTTATGACTTTTTTTCATAAAATTCTTCGACATACTATACTATGACTTTTTTTCACTAAATATTTCGACATTCTATTTTATGACTTTTTTTCATGAAATATTTTGACATAACGTAGTATGATTTTTTTTCACGAAATTTTTCGACATACTATTTTATGACTTTTTTCATAAAATTCTTCGACATACTATACTATGACTTTTTTTCACTAAATTTTTCGACATATTATTTTATGACTTTTTTTCATAAAATTCTTCGACATTCTATACTATGACTTTTTTTCACTAAATTTTTCGACATACTATTTTATGACTTTTTTCATGAAATTTGTCAACATTCTATACTAAGACTTGTTTTCTTAAAATTGTTCGACATACCATAGTTTGACTTTTTTTCATACAATATTTCGACATACTATTTTATGACTTTTTTTCACTAAATTTTTCGACATTCTATACTATGACTTTTTTTCATAAAATTCTTCGACATTCTATACTATGACTTTTTTTCACTAAATATTTCGACAATATTTTATGACTTTTTTTCATGAAATATTTCGACATACTATTTTATGACTTTCTTTCACTAAATATTTCGACATACTATACTATGACTTTTTTTCACTAAATTTTTCGACATTCTATTTTATGACTTTTTTTCATAAAATTCTTCGACATTCTATACTATTACTTTTTTTCACTAAATATTTCGACATACTATTTTATGACTTTTTTTCACTAAATATTTCGACATACTATTTTTGGACTTTTTTTCATAAAATTCTTCGACATACTATTTTATGACTTTTTTTCACTAAATATTTCGACATACTATTTTATGACTTTTTTCACTAAATTTTTCGACATACTATTTTATGACTTTTTTTCATAAAATTCTTCGACATTCTATACTAAGACTTTTTTTCACTAAATTTTTCGACATACTATTTTATGACTTTTTTTCATGAAATATTTCGACATAACGTAGTATGATTTTTTTTCACGAAATTTTTCGACATACTATTTTATGACTTTTTTCATAAAATTCTTCGACATACTATACTATGACTTTTTTTCACTAAATATTTCGACATTCTATTTTATGACTTTTTTTCATAAAATTCTTCGACATTCTATACTATTACTTTTTTTCACTAAATATTTCGACATACTATTTTATGACTTTTTTTCACTAAATATTTCGACATACTATTTTTGGACTTTTTTTCACTAAATATTTCGACATACTATTTTATGACTTTTTTTCATAAAATTCTTCGACATACTATACTATGACTTTTTTTCACTAAATTTTTCGACATACTATTTTATGACTTTTTTTCATGAAATATTTCGACATTCTATACTATGACTTTTTTTCACTAAATTTTTCGACATACTATTTTATGACTTTTTTTCATGAAATATTTCGACATAACGTAGTATGATTTTTTTTCACGAACTTTTTCGACATACTATTTTATGACTTTTTTCATAAAATTCTTCGACATACTATACTATGACTTTTTTTCACTAAATATTTCGACATACTATTTTATGACTTTTTTTCATGAAATATTTCGACATAACGTAGTATGACTTTTTTTCACTAAATGTTTCGACATAATATTTTATGACTTTTTTTCATGAAATATTTTGACATACTACACTATGACTTTTTTTCACTAAATTTTTCGACATACTATTTTATGACTTTTTTCATAAAATTCTTCGACATACTATACTATGACTTTTTTTCACTAAATTTTTCGACATATTATTTTATGACTTTTTTTCATAAAATTCTTCGACATTCTATACTATGACTTTTTTTCACTAAATTTTTCGACATACTATTTTGACTTTTTTTCATGAAATTTGTCAACATTCTATACTAAGACTTGTTTTCTTAAAATTGTTCGACATACCATAGTTTGACTTTTTTTCATAAAATTCTTCGACATTCTATACTATTACTTTTTTTCACTAAATATTTCGACATACTATTTTATGACTTTTTTTCATGAAATATTTCGACATTCTATACTATGACTTTTTTTCACTAAATTTTTCGACATACTATTTTATGACTTTTTTTCATGAAATATTTCGACATAACGTAGTATGATTTTTTTTCACGAAATTTTTTGACATACTATTTTATGACTTTTTTCATAAAATTCTTCGACATACTATTTTATGACTTTTTTTCTCTAAATATTTCGACATAATATTTTATGACTTTTTTTCATGAAATATTTCGACATACTATTTTATGACTTTTTTTCACTAAATTTTTCGACATTCTATACTATGACTTTTTTTCATAAAATTCTTCGACATTCTATACTATGACTTTTTTTCACTAAATATTTCGACATAATATTTTATGACTTTTTTTCATGAAATATTTCGACATACTATTTTATGACTTTTTTTCACTAAATATTTCGACATTCTATTTTATGACTTTTTTTCATAAAATTCTTCGACATTCTATACTATTACTTTTTTTCACTAAATATTTCGACATACTATTTTATGACTTTTTTTCACTAAATATTTCAACATACTATTTTTGGACTTTTTTTCATAAAATTCTTCGACATACTATTTTATGACTTTTTTTCACTAAATATTTCGACATACTATTTTATGACTTTTTTTCACTAAATATTTCGACATACTATTTTATGACTTTTTTTCATGAAATTTGTCAACATTCTATAATAAGACTTGTTTTCTTAAAATAGTTCGACATACCATAGTTTGACTTTTTTTCATACAATATTTCGACATACTATTTCATGACTTTTTTTCTTTAAATATTTCGACATACTATTTTATGACTTTTTTTCACTAAATTTTTCGACATACTATTTTATGACTTTTTTTCATAAAATTCTTCGACATTCTATACTATGACTTTTTTTCACTAAATATTTCGACATACTATTTTATGACTTTTTTTCACTAAATATTTCGACATACTATTTCATGACTTTTTTTCATAAAATTCTTCGACATACTATACTATGACTTTTTTTCACTAAATATTTCGACATACTATTTTATGACTTTTTTTCACTAAATATTTCGACATACTATTTTATGACTTTTTTTCATAAAATTCTTCGACATACTATACTATGACTTTTTTTCACTAAATATTTCGACATACTATTTTATGACTTTTTTTCATAAAATTCTTCGACATACTATACTCTGACTTTTTTTCACTAAATATTTCGACATACTATTTTATGATTTTTTTTCATGAAATTTTTCGACATACTATTTTATGACTTTTTTCATAAAATTCTTCGACATACTATTTTATGACTTTTTTTCTCTAAATATTTCGACATACTATTTTATGACTTTTTTTCACTAAATTTTTCGACATTCTATACTATGACTTTTTTTCACTAAATATTTCGACATACTATTTTATGACTTTTTTTCACTAAATATTTCGACATACTATTTTATGACTTTTTTTCACTAAATATTTCGACATACTATTTTATGACATTTTTTCATAACATTCTTCGACATACTATACTATGACTTTTTTTCACTAAATATTTCGACATACTATTTTATGACTTTTTTTCATGAAATATTTCGACATACTATTTTATGACTTTTTTCATAAAATTCTTCGACATACTATTTTATGACTTTTTTTCTCTAAATATTTCGACATAATATTTTATGACTTTTTTTCATGAAATATTTCGACATACTATTTTATGACTTTTTTTCACAAAATTTTTCGACATACTATTTTATGACTTTTTTTCATAAAATTCTTCGACATTCTATACTATGACTTTTTTTCACTAAATATTTCGACATACTATTTTATGACTTTTTTTCATGAAATATTTCAACATACTATTTTATGACTTTTTTCATAAAATTCTTCGACATACTATTTTATGACTTTTTTTCTCTAAATATTTCGACATAATATTTTATGACTTTTTTTCATGAAATATTTCGACATTCTATACTATGACTTTTTTTCACTAAATATTTCGACATACTATTTTATGACTTTTTTTCACTAAATATTTCGACATACTATTTTATGACTTTTTTTCATAAAATTCTTCGACATACTATACTATGACTTTTTTTCACTAAATATTTCGACATACTATTTTATGACTTTTTTTCACTAAATTTTTCGACATACTATTTTATGACTTTTTTTCACTAAATATTTCGACATACTATTTTATGACTTTTTTTCATAAAATTCTTCGACATACTATACTATGACTTTTTTTCACTAAATTTTTCGACATTCTATTTTATGATTTTGTCGTAAAAGAAGTTGGAAGAAGTATCTGGTCCTACCTTCTCCATAACTCCAACAATTAACTCATTATTTATCATATATTCCTTTGTTTATTTCAGTTCCAACCTTGGTAATGAAGTGATATGTTTCACCGGTTGTCTAAGTTTAGGGTAAAATAATCCTTTTGTATATGTTGATAGAGTGTTCCAGCAGCAGGAGGACCTGTGGTGTCTCTCTTTAACACACCGCAGGTGAAGCAGTCTGTCATTGAAAGAGTAGTTGCAGAACGCAAGAGGGGAGCAGCGCCTTTTGTAGTCCGTCTTCAGGACATTGTAGTTTCACCACGGCAGACTGACGTCACTAACATCCGCCGCCGTTGCATCATAATGACGGAGCCTAGTGAAAGAGCAGTCAGATTATTTTAACACCGCTGTTGTCTTTTCCTGAATCCTTCTGAATCCTCCTTCATATCTTTCCTTGACCTCATGACGTTTCCATCGAGGTCAAAGGAGAAGTGGTTAGGAGAAAACGTTCGACCGCACCATACCATCATTATATAAAACAAATATCTACCTTTTCATCTGAATCCAAAATGATGACCAACATTATGAATGTGACGCCTGGTGGTTGGACTGCAGTGTGCTTGTCTGGTTTCAGGATGTGTTACTATGACATAATTTTTCTTAGCAGATGATTGGTTTATATCATCGATAAGGCAGGACCATCAGCTTCATGTTCATATCCAGGATTTATTTACTGGTAGGTCTCAACAAAACATAGAAGTCTACAGATAATGCATCTGTATGATACCTTCAATGGAAATGTTTTTCTACACTGTTTGGTCCCAACATTAAATGCGTTTGAACATTAGACCCGGTGGACTGGTGGCCATCTTGGATTTGACCTCTCGCGGTCCTCGGAGGTCACATCTGACCTCCCTCACATCTGAAAATAAACCGTGTGGTATTCAGTAACTATGTTAGAAATATCATGCTTCTCTTACAATGCACAATTATTGTCTCCTAGACCGGGGGTCAGCAACCTGCGGCTCCGGCAGATGCAAATTACTTTATTCTCGTAATATTACAACTTGTTTTCTCGTAAAGTTATGACTTTATTCTCTTATTACGACTTTATTCTCGTAATATTATGACTTTATTCTGGTAAAGTTATGACTTTATTCTCTTAATATTACGACTTTGTTCTCGTAAAGTTATGACTTTATTCTCGTAATATGATTTTTTTTTCTCGTAAAGTTCATAAAGGCTCTCAGAGAATATGGAACATAAAAAGAGGCTGTGGTGGTGTGACAGAGTTCAGAGAGTCAGCGTAAATCTAAAAAAAAAAAAAATTTGTAGATGGAGTGGTAGTGAGGTGTATGGCTTCACAGACACCAGAAGGCTTTAGTAAAATAGTAAAACAGTTTTAATTCTAAGCTTCCAAATTAAAATACATCATTCTGTACAGAAATATTACAAACAGGTGTTTATTGGCACACAAGTGTCATTACACTGTATAGTACATGTTCACAACCAGATGTATAAAACATAATCTACAGTAATCAGGACTGAAGAGCGGACTCAAGTAGAATCATTTAACAATACCTATGAAGGAACTGGCCTCCCATTGGTCTTCAACAGTGTGACGGACGACCCATTTATCCAATGAAAAGTCCACCTGACAGAGACGGACACACAGTTCAGAGCACGATGGAAAGAAATGTAATTATTAAAAGTGTGTTTTATCATGCTTTACCTGTCACTTCCACGCTGGCTCCTGTGATGTATCGAGAGTCATCTGAAGCTAGAAAGGCACAGACATCAGCGACCTCTGGAGGGGGACAGACAGAAGGACAAGTCAACAGTGTGATGAGGTCTTGGATGGAACAAGACTAGATACAATCCATATCCCTGTCCTTTAAATTCACTGCACAGGAAGCAAACCAAAGGGAGATGACAGGATCACAGGTGTGGGGACATTTTAAATAACATTTCAAAGTGTTTTGTGTCCACCGGTAAAATCTGTTTTCGCTGCAGCAGCAGCAGCAGCAGCAATAAGTAATCTGAGACACACATGAGAAATGTTTCAGAAGTTCAGATTCCGGTGTTGTTGGGAGTTTAGAAAAGCACACATCCTCCCCGTTATAAATATGTACAAAAGTGATAAATCAACACGAGGCTTCACTGACCTGCAGGCTCTCCCATTCTTCCCAGAGGCACCAAGGACGTCATCTGAACACAAAAACACATGACACAGGACAGAGTGACGGAGGACGGTACTGTTAATGATGAGCAGAGCAGAGAGTCACGACTGTCTGCCATGGATTCATTTGATTGGAGATTATATTTAAAGGGACTGTATGTACATTGTTACATGTATAAATGTGTTTTAATCGTTTTTTTATTGCCAAAGTGTCAACAGGTCTTAACCTCACTTAAAATATGAGACCTTCAGCGACTTTCTGGGTTTCCTCTACCAGCCTGTAGTCTACTTTTAGTGTGAAGAACCCGGACCCGTTTTTCTGGGAAAAATCCAACAGGTGTGACATCATGCACGCTTCACGGCTAAGAGTGTGCAACCATAGCTAACGTTCATGGAGCCCGCCTTCGCCAACAAACGACCAGCCTCCCACCACAAACTCCACGGAAGCACCAAAAAAAAAACAAAGTTATATCTGGTGAAGCCAGAGGTCGGGTGTGTGTTCAAGTGGGAAGTGAGTGGTGAAGTAAGAGAGAAAAAGTGTGTGCTTACCGCTTTGAATTATGTTTTTTTACTTGCTCTCAAGTCCGTTTCACACCGCTGAAGTCGTGGATGCAGCTGAAAGAAGGCTGAAATACTCATACAAGCCTCATAGTTGCTAAAGGGCATTAAATTAATAAGTCTGTTAATTTACGCATTCACACATCGGCAATTTTTTCAACGGTGTTATTATTAGTCTGATTATGTGTTTAACTTCTTCGTATTTGTCTAATATTAAAGTGTCTCTTGGTTTGTAAAATGTGCCGCTCTGCTCACAGTGGACTTGTCCATGTCCGCTTAGCGTGATCTCGTTTGTTAGGGCTAGTGAAGCCAGATAAGGAGAAGATACCCTGGGGATGTTGAACTGGCTTGGTAGTACAGGCCTCTGGTAATATTTAGTCATGCAGAAGGATTTAGTTTTATTTGCTGTGGTTTAAAGATCGCCGAGAGCTGTTTACTGTATTAAAGGTAGTTTACATTTTATTATGACGTTAATTCACAGCCAGCAATTTCCAACTTGTTTGGTACGTCTTGAACTTTAAACTTTAAATGACTTCTCTTATTGGAAATGCACAAAATGCAATTTACAGTACAAGAATATTACTACGGCAGTTTAGACCCGAGTGGTGATTTCACTCCTGATAGATGAAGCGTTACTAAATGTGTGTGTACCCGTGTGTGTGTGTGCTGTACCTTGCTAATAACCTTCTCTGGAACTTTATCCGTCATCGGAGTCGATATGAAACCCGGCAGCACACAATTACACCGAATCCCAAACCTGGAGGAAGAGAAGGAAAAGCAAATGACTGAGGATTCTTTTTTTCTTTAAATCCAAATCATTTAAATGTAGTCAGCTCTGCGTGTCCTGATGTGATAGAGTTGCATCACTGTCTTCTCACCTGCTGAGCTCTTTGGCGGCGGACCTGGTTAAACCCTCCACTCCTGCTTTAGAGGCGGCGTAATTTGCCTGTCCGATGTTTCCCACCTACAAACATTAACCACACGGACACGAGGAAACGTGCGTTAGGTACCGTGTCATTTAGAGGTTTTTCATGCAACGGCCAAAGTTCAAATCACCCAGCAGACACTTTCACAGACGACTGAACAGCTCATTGACCAGCTCCTGAAATGTGTTTGCTTTCAAACCAACTTAGGCATTCATATTGTGTTTTAGAGTTTTAGTTTTAGGGCGGTCAAAGCTAGCGCCATAACATGTTAAAGCAAATTAATTTTAACGCCACTAACTTCTTTAACGCAACTTGAGATTTTTAGGTTGTATTGGGCTCAGTTTTAAAGCTAGAATGTCAGACTGGCTTATCGGGAAGGAGGTTAAATAACGCTCCAAACTTAAATTTTGGCGAGGAAAAACTGTCATGGTCATTTTCACAGGGATCCCTTGACCTCTGACCTCCAGATGTGTGAATGAAAATGGGTTCTATGGGTACCCACGAGTCTCCCCTTTACAGACATGCCCACTTTATGATAATCACATGCAGTTTGTCATGTACTATGAACTTGGCATTTGTAAGCAGTCGTGCATTTTGGTGGCGTGGCGGCACAATGCGGTAGACGGGGGCGTCACGTTGGCCGCTCCTCATTTGCATCACGTTGAGGTCTAGGCTCATTTTTGGCCCCTGATGTGCATACGATTTGCGGTACGACTCGCTGCCTCTGAAACCTCCCGAGAAACTTCTAAACTAACCGTTATTTCTCACATAAAATGTTTTCAGAAGCACATTTCAGTGAACTATTTTCGTGACATAAGAGAAGAAAGTTTCCGGTTTAAAAGCCGGGAGCAGCCCACAATAGAAAGCGTTCAACCAATCAGGTGCCTTGTGTGTCTAGTGACTGCCCATCAAGCGTCCAACGCTGGGATGCGAGGCGATCCCCTACTATCACACTTATTGGAATGCCTTTCTGGATAGAAACTGGGAAGCTTCAGCTTTATTATATACTGTACATTATTAATATATATAATATTATGTTATATTAATATTACAGCCTGCTGGTATCTCACCTTCCCCACGATGCTGCCCACAGTAACGATGGATCCTTTGGGTGCTCCACAAGCCACCAGAGCCTGAGCGACAGCCTGGATGACCAAGAATGAACCCTGGGAAAGACGCAGGAGGAAAGATGAGTGAATAAATCACTTCTGTTCTCTGGTAACAGAAAGACAGAAATGAGGGCTGTCTGATGATGAACAAATTATGATGAATATGATGCACATAAAAAAGTTTAAAAGTAATTCGGGCTGTGAAAGTTAACGCTATAATAACGCGTTAACGCAAATTTTTTTAACACAACTTGGGATTTTTAGGTTGTAGCGGGTTCAGTTTTGAAGCAAGATTGAAGATACTGACATCATATGAAACTATAAAACCTGATGAATCCATCGGTACCAACCATGTGGTACTGGCTTATCGGGAAGGAGGCTAAATAACCAAACTTCCGCTAAATGTTGGCGAGGAAAAACTGTCATGTCCATTTTCAAAGGGGTCCCTTGACCTCTGACCGCCAGATATGTGAATGTAAATGGGTTCTATGGGTACCCACGAGTCTCCCCTTTACAGACATGCCCACTTTATGATAATCACATGCAGTTTGGGGCAAGTCATAGTCAAGTCAGCACACTGACACACTGACAGCTGTTGTTGCCTGTTGGGCTGCAGTTTGCCATGTTGTGAGGGTTTCTGGATCAATATCTGTCATTGTTTTGTGTTGTTCATTGATTTACAATAATAAATATATACAGACATTTGCATAAAGCAGCATATTTGATAATACAACTCCCATGTTGATAAGAGTATTAAATACTTGACAAATCTCCCTTTAAGGTTCATTTAGAACAGATACAAAATGTGGGATTAATTGTGATTAACTATTTTAATTGATTGACAGCCCTAATAATAATGTAACCCTGTTTCTGCTGCCAAAGCAGAGAGGAGAGGCAGCTCATGCCTGATTGAAATGTTGCATTAATAATTATGGGAGATAATTAACAGTTTGTGGACAACAGAATATACTATTTATTACCAGTTCTTATCACAAAGTTTTTCTGAGCTGCAGTGATTGAATGAGAGTTTAAAAGCATTAAGGCTGACAGGAGGAAACGTAAAATCAGCGGCTTAAATCATCATCATTATATTTAGTGTCATAAACGATGCCTGTGTTTCTCAATAAAAGCTCTCTGGAACAGCTTGTGATTCTACTGACCTACACCAACATCTATTGCTCTTTATTAATGGTCCCTTTATTTTTAATGCAGGCCTTTAGTTCCTGTCTAGATCCTGTAGGTCAGTAGTCGGGCTGTTGAAGTTGCCCTGCAGCGTAGGTTACCATGGTGATCTACCTCTGTTAAAAGCAAGCTAACTTTGTGAAACTGGAAAAACCAGAGTTGAGCCTAAAGACAGGTGGATAAGCTGTCAGCTCAGCTTGGCGGTGCAGGCCTCGGGGTGTCACGGCTGCATACCTTCAGGTTGACCTGGATGACTTTGTCAAACTGATCCTCCGACATGTTGAGCAGGAAGTCGTCCTGGGTGATGCCTGCTGCGTTCACGCACACTGAGGGAGGCTGAAAGTACTGAGTCTGCAGAAGGAAGAGGACATCAACTGTTAGCAGAAAAGAAAACGTGCAACAGTCCCTGCAGCATTCTAACAGGTATGCATTTCTCAGACGAGGTTGCGGGTTATGACTTAATGTCCTGTCTGCAACACACACCTGTACACTCGTGACCAGCTTCTTCACGCTCTCTTTTGACGACACATCCACCACAGCCGCCATGTGTCCCTGTCCTCTCAGGCCACTCGGGAGGCTCCCGAGGGTCTCGTTGGCCGACTCCTCATTGAGGTCGGCGACCACCACGGAGGCGCCCTCGGAGGCGAGGCGCTGACACACCGCCCGCCCGATCCCACTGCCTCCTCCTGAGAGGGAAGAGAGAGCAGCATGAAGTCAGAGTGATGTCTGTGTGACGGACAGCATGCGCCAAACAAAACTCTGCAGCTTGTTTCATGACGTTATGAGGGATTCATTGTTTGAGAGGGAAGACTGTGTGTGCCAGGAGCTCCTCTCTGGATATATTTGATAGGAAGAAGGTCAATCAAGGTCATTTTTGACCTCCATTTGATTAGCCCAGAGGTTCAGACCTTCATTCACAATTAACCACAGAAAAAGGATATGCACATTTGTGTTTACAGTAAATGTATTTATGTAGTAATGTGTTGCATGTATTATAGTATAAACAGAAAATTCACCTTTGATCTTTCATGTTTAGTCATAAACAGTGAGCAGAATGTTTGCCAGAAAATGACATTCATGCCAATATATAGAAAAAAGAAAACCTGCAACAATGAAAAACCCTGTGGTAGTTCAATAAAAAACAACAAACTGTAACTCCACACAGTACGTAACACCATGTCAGAGATATTTATGGGATATACTGTACATGTCTGTTAGATTTTGATAACTGAATGGATCATTTTTCAACCATTACGCTCCCAGCTGCTGGAACAACCTTCCAGAGGAACTGAGAGGAGATGAAAATATTGATATTTTTAAACAGAAACTAAAAACCCATCTATTAAGTTTGGCTTTTATGAAGTGTTTTATAATTTTATGGTTTTTATTTTTAATACTTATTTTATTTATCATCATCATTATAGTGTTTATTTTACTTTTTACTAATTTTTATTTATTTTTATTTTTATTTCCTTGTATTTTATTTATCTTTTATTTTTTTCTAATTCAATGAATCTTGGTTGTTTTGGTGTGGATTAGTGTGCAAAATTAGATTGTGACAATCCCATAAGTGCTAATGAAAAGATAATACAATTAAAAAAAAGATAGTGCAATATAAATATAAAACATGTAAAAGATAATACAATATAAAATATAAAAATACAATATGTATATTGATGAGATGACAGTTTTGACAGATTATTGCACAAAGTGTCTGTGAGATAATTATATAATTATTGCACAGAGTGATCAGCATATGTTATTGCACATATCCATAACAGTAGATTTACAGTATTTACATTGCACACCAAAGTGACACCAAAGGGGTTCAACTTGCCAAAGCTAAACCCAGAAGCTCCCTAACTAGTTACAAGTCATAAATAAAACATATACTGAACCACAACTTCCACAAGGTTACTGAAGAGGACATTTAGGAAGCAGCTGTGCTCAGATAAAGTTAAGCATTAGTTGGTTTAAATTGTTTAAAGTGACTGATCTGACTGAACTGATAAAAGGAGAAACCTGCTGACTGATGCATGGTGAGATAGAAACCTACCAGTGACCAGAGCCAACCTTGATATGAGCCTTGTGGAAGCAGCCATGCTGGGTTGTAACCTTTAGGTAATGTGAGCTGTGGATTAACCTCACTTTGTTTGTGAGGTGTGCAAACAAACTGAGCTAGTCTCACCTGAAGGTGAGCTGACTAGCTAACACTTCTCCAAACTTGTAGAAAAACAAAAGTAAAACATTATATTGATTACAAACAGCCTCCGGTATAATGTCTGTAACTTATTTATCTATTTAGACGCATTAAAACATGATATAACATGAAACCATAAACAGCTGTGTGACAGACAATCAGAAACAAGGGTCACAGCTCTGCTTCTTCTTCTTTGAGGTTTATTGGCGGTTGGCAATCAACGATTTGGTGCATTACCGCCACCAATTGGTCTGGAGTGTGGATCATTCTGGCTTATAATTACTATATCCCCAAAAATAAAGAAAAGAAAACAAACAACTTCATATTTTTCCAATCATACTAGTTTGTCTAAGATACTGAAATAATGTTTTATAACACTCATTTAGTTTCTTTTGTAAAATATTGCATCTCATCTCTCCTGTTCCTTCATTTCTTCCACTTTCCTCTGAACTCTGTGAAACCACCGTCCTTTCCTCTCTTCCTCCCATTGCTTCTCTTTCCCTGTCTCTGTTTAATAATGCTTTATTAATAACTAAATGGATGTGAAACAGAGAAAACCGGCGTATTGATTGACAAACATATGAATACATATTTTGTTAAAGACAGTTGTGTTGTGCTCATCCCCCTGATCACCGTGTAACAGTGCAGAGGGCTGTTGCTGTTACTCGCTGTGGCCACAAGAGGGCGCACAGGACTAATGATTTATCAAAACTATTATTATTTTACTACTATTCAGATTCAGAATCAGATTCAGAATCAGAATGGTGTTTATTGCCAGGTGTAAGAGGTATACACTAGGAATCTGCTCTGGTTTTGTTGATGCAAATAAGCAGTTTAGTAACAAAAGAATAGATAAAAACGTTAAAATAAAATAAGAATAAAAAAAATAATAATTCTACCAATATACAATATAAGCTATAAACAAAAATACATGACATCATTTAATTTTCAAAAGCATTGTGTTCGTACAAGAAAGAAGAGTATTATATATATATGTGTGTGTATTTCAGTCTGTGGGGTGGATGTGTGGAAAGGGTTAGGTGATGGGTTGAAGCGGAGCACAAATATAAATCACTTTAAAAAGCTATACAACAAAGATATTTTTGGGAGGAATGTGGTTGAGGAAGAGTTGTGATAAGGACTGCGTTAAGGGTTGGTTTATATCTACTTTTTAACTCCAGATGGATATGTGGGTTGTAAATAAACTTGGGGTGCTGTTCATATATTTAATTTGAGATGTAAATAAATCTGGGATAGTTTATATATTATATTATATCATATTATATTATATTATATTATATTATATTATATTATATTATATTATATTATATCATATCATATTATATTATATTATATCATATTATATTATATTATATTATATTATATTATATTATATTATATTATATCATATCATATTATATTATATTATATCATATTATATTATATTATATCATATTATATTATATCATATTATATTATATTATATTATATTATATTATATTATATTATATTATATTATATTATATTATATTATCATTCTATGATATATGAGTCATTAGAGGAGAAGTGAAAAAAGGGGTATAGGGAAATATAGTTAATAAGTTTTATTTCTACCTACTCCTTTTCGGACACTATTACTCTTGTTTTGTTTGTTATTATTTTGTATCTGTTTTTATTTCTTTTTATGTTCGAAATAAAATCATTCATTCATTCATAAACATATTTTTTTTTATCCTTTTGTTAGATAGAGTTTTTGTCATTTCTAATCTCCATAATGAATGTGTTTACCAGAAGTCTTGTGTTTGATTTAGAGGCTTTATCAGAGTTTATGGTTAAAAACAGCGTTTATAATCCTGTATAATACAATCACAGGTAAACACCGCCCTCCGGTGGACACAGTCCGTAACTACATCGTTCTCTGCTTTTATTTTTACAGTGCACACCGGAAGTAGTTTAAAGACAGATACGATCACTTCCGGTAATCACTTTCAAGATAAGAGCTTTCAACTAGACAGCAGTTGTGTGGAGCAAGATTATCAACTGATTACTTTCTTACCCTGCAACCAAGGTACAAATTCCCTGGATAGGAAGAAGACTACCAAAAAGTATAATATATAAGTATAATATTTCTGGTTCTCAAATCTATATATATATATCTATATATATATATATAGATATATATATATATATTTATATATAGGGTAAAGTATATATTTTTTTAGTTGTACCCTATATATAAATATATATATATATATTTCTCCATTTATTCACAATATATAATATATATATATATATGTATATATATATATATATATATTATATAGGGTAAAGTTTTTTGTTTTTTTTAATTGTATTAAACTAAGCTAATTTTATCTCTGATCCAGGACCTGTCACGTCTTATCATCTACTCCATGAGTCCACAGGACATTTTATAACTATATATACATATATATATATATGTATATATATATTTATATAATTTAATAGTGATATTTGTCATCATTGGGGTTTTTTTTGTTATATGTGTTTTGGTTTACAACCGTCTTCATTTCTTTCTGTATTTGCTTTAAAAAAAAAAACTATTTCTCTATTTATTCACAAGTTGCATGAATCATAGATTTGGCAGTAACGTAGTTGTCAGTAAAACCCCAGTGACTGTAACTCTGCTGTATTTTTCTGCAGAACAGGAGAGAACTCAATGTTTCCGACTGAGCTGAGCTCTATTGTCGCTGCCAAGAGCTGATCCTGTTGCTTAGTAACTTCTGACTTTGCTTCATCTGATTTTCACAGTATTATCCTGCAACAGGATTCTATGGAAAGTGAGCACTTGCACTAATGAAAGTAGTTTACAACCAAGTTAAACTCCTGCTGGAATACGAGACAAATTAAACAGAATAAAGCATATACAGTATATGCAGAAAATATTTAAAAAATCTTCCATCAAAACTTTACAGTTTGTAGGCTACAATGCACACTGGTATAAATATGTATAGGTACACTTACATATCTATGTAGCACAAGACATTACATGCATTGCTGATTGATGTGCAGACACATACAGTACATGCACAGTGCAATGCAACATGTACAATATTACTAAATCAATATAAAAGCCAAATTTAAAATATGAGTAAAATAGATTCTGTCAAAATTAAAAGTAGCCTACACCCATTACCATAAACTGTATTTTAAAGGCTTACTTTATTACTGTGATATTACACAATATCATACCTTCAGGTGTTAAAAATAAATAAATGTGACAATAGATCATAAAAGAGCAGCTATGTTCCTCGTCCACAGATCCTGCTCCAATAGCTGTCCAACACGTCTCTGTGCTCTCCCGCCTGTCATGCAGGTACAGTATGTGTCAGCAGTCCTGGAACAAATGGGGAAAGGTTAGGACGTGCTGTGCAGGAATTACAGGAAGGATAGGGTGTGTCATTGCTGCACCCGAGTCAACTGTTATCAGGCTGTTAAACAGGCGTTATCGGTCGCTATAAACACCATAGATGTGGGTCATTCGGGGGCCTACTACACCTACTACATTGTAACGTTTAAAGCACAACCTTTTTTTTTTGCAACTCCAAAATCCTCAAGTCTCGTCAGATGTTTTTGTGACAAACTGAACCTGAACACCAGAAGAAATCAAAATGTTATTTGGGCACGGGTGAGTGGACAAGACACGTCTTCACACTTTAAAACTGAGCCTACTATAACCTAAAAATCACAAGTCATGTAAATGCGTTTAAAAAATTAGTGCCATTACAACAAACTTGTTTTTATCGCATTTTGACAGCCGTAATCTGTTTATTTTTTTACATCACAGAAAAAGAGTCACTGCTAGTTCTATTTTTTTTTCTCAGATAAAAAAGACTGGGCTGAATCTGAATTAACTGTCCCTTGGAACAGCACATTTTAATATATTTTGTAACAGTAGATGTCACTGTTTTCAAAGGTTTCTTAACTCGGGTCATGTAAGAACATCCTCAATCTTCATTTCAGTTTAGTATGTTCCTAAATGACATCATCTGTAAATAAAATCTCCCCCCAGTCAGTGAAAAGATGAACATGTCTCCGTTTATTTATGTACAGATGTTCAGATGAAATGATGGGAGTCGAGTACAGAGGCATTCAGATTTCTGACAAACTTCAGAAAAGTAAGACTGACAACTGGAGTTTTATGTTTTACAACAGAAGCCCCCAAAAAAAATGATCTTCTCTGGACTAAAGAAAAAAAAAAGCTCGACTAAGTTACTGAAGAGAAAAAAACAAAAACATGCTCAAAGATTGAGACTATAAAATATGTACACCTCTACAATCCTGACAGTTAATCTGTGCATATTTCATACAGTAGACTTCAATTTAAAAGCTTTTGATTATGAAAAAAATCTGCATTCAAATTTCTTCTAAATAAATAATCAGTTTCAAACATACAATATTCCAATCTCAAGTCATAGGCGATTTTAAAAAGAACAAAAAGGACAACCTTACCTAAAAAAAACAAACACAAAATTGTTCAGTAATACCAAACAAACAGTGCATTGATATTACTCACAACATTAAACCATCTGTTGTCTGAACTGGCTGCTGGATCCCAAAGCTTCTCTTCACCTGCAGAGGAGGTTAAATCTCCCCGTCCACAACCTCATGTTGTTGGTATAACTAAGGTTTTTAAATCACACAAATAAGTAAACTTACTCTGAAACAAAACTCAGTTAATACAGAAAATAAAACTTTAAGCTGCCACAGAGCCCAAAAGCCAAATTGTTTTGTTTTTTGTGACACCGTGGTGTTGAGAAGTGACGGCCCATGAGGGGAAAAAAATCAATTCAAAACACTTCACCTACGTGAATAAAACAACATCAGAACCAGCACAACCTTTTCTTCTTGCGACTTCAAATCCTCAAGTGTCGTCAGATGTTTTTGTGACAAACTGAACCAGAAGAAATCAAAAGAACCGAGATGTTATTTTGGGCACGGGTGAGTGGACAAGACACGTCCTCACAATTTATTAGCAGATTGGTCACAAGAAGAAAAAAAGGCAACATGTTTTACAGAGAAATTGAAATGGATGAAAAAAAAAAAAAGAAAAAGACAGAGCACACATGGGAACAGATATATACGTTTTGTATAAACTGATGCGTAACTATGTCACATCCCTGTACAGTGGCCAACCCCTTTCAAACAAGTACATGAGTACACAAGGATGCAGTAACGTAGTATGCAGATGTCTGTCAGCTCCTCTGTATTGCATGCATTATGTATTCTACTGAACCAAGGTGCTTCTGCGTGCAGACTGATTTTCAACGCCTGCGTCAAAACTATGAGGATCTCACACTCGCACATGCAAACACACACGTGACACATTCATACATTCACACGCACGTGTCCTTCCCCCTCCACCCCCCCAGCACCTACCCTCTTTGTCACTCAAGAAAAAAACTAAAACACAACTCCACCCGCACCGGTTCATCGTTCCCAGAATGAGGGAATAAATTAGCTCCATAAAATGCTTCTTTATAAAAGAAAAATAGATATTTATATAACTGTACACCTTATCTATACAGCATAAAGACAGGGAGCACAGGAAGAAGGGAAGTTATCTCCAGAAATCAGACAGATTCTGGCTCTAGCACCCATATCCCTCCAACGCATGCGTCTCTCTTCTCGCTTTTTTTTGTTTTTTTTCGCAGGACATGGAGCGTCCCTCGCTCTGCCCAGCAAGGCCGGTTCTCCAGAGAACTGGCAGGACTTTACAATGAGTCTCCTCCTCCTTTCCATCCATTCTCAACTTTTCTGTGTCCAGGACAGGTTTGGATGGATGGATGAGCCGAGCGCAGGGAAAGCCCCATCTCTTTCTCTTTCTTTCTTGGTTTGAACACTAGTTGAGTCGGACCAGTTCTGCCTGCTGGTCTCATCTGATCCGTCCTGCGGCTCCATCGTCAGTAGCTCTACTGCAGTTCAGTCCACTTGGATGGGAAGCTAAAGACCCAAGGGTCCCCCACATGACCCTTTCAAATGTTAAAACTCCGTGCCTCTCAGCCGGAGTCCGAGCTTGTGTCTGAGGATGAGGAGGAAGAGGACGATGAAGAGGAGTCCGAGGAGGAGCTGCTGGCGCTGAGGCGTGATGGCTGGGAGTGCTGCTCTGCTGCAGGTTTCTCTGCTGGCGGAAAGATAAGAAAGTTATTTCTAGACAACGTAACTTGAAACATTTTTAATATCTCAACAAAAAGATGCTGCAGTTATAAAACTATTAATAACATGGATCTATATGCATCTCACTGTCTTATTAGAATTTATTCTTCTTGATTATCATCCCTGAGTACTTCACAAATCTCCCTTTTGGGTACATTTCGATTGATTGCGATTAAATATCCGGTTGACAGCCCTAGCAATAAACACGTACAGATTCCTGACCATTATCTGCCACTTAAAATAATAATAATAATAATCTGGAAGCTTTTAATGACTTAATATGAAATGATTTCCTGTCCTAGCGCTGTACTCTTTAAGACTGTCGTATGGAGGACTCACGTTTGGTCTTAGCAGGCTTCTTCCCAGAGTTGAGCTGACCGCTGACGTCGATCAGCCTTCTCTCCAGCTCCATTTGTTTCTCCAGAGCGAGCTCCTCCCGAGATTTGCCAGCAATGTTGTTTTTACTTGCTGCATAGAAACAGAGAAGTAACAATATCCATGAGATGGGGGTACTGTGCTAAATTATCAAAGATCTACAAATCCCCAAGACTCATGAAATATTAAAGATTTTAAACTAAAAAGTCAAACAAACAAATCTGCCAGATTATGGGCCAAAACTAGATCATTAGTTTTACGATCTCTTCTACTGACCGTATGGCTTTCGGGGTTTCTTCCTCAGACACGTCATAACGTATCTCTCCAGCTCCCGCAGTGTCGATGGCTTCAGGGTCTCGAAGTCGATCTCGATCTCCTCGGGGTTGGTGTCTCGGAGCGAGGGCTCGCGGGACTGGATGATGTAAACGACGCGGCCCAGCTTCTCGCCGGGCAGCTTGTTGATGTCCAGGCTGAGTTGACGCTTCTCATCGTAGGACATGGGTGCCGTCTCCTCCTCTTCGTCAGAGTCGTAATGGCTCACTATGGGATCGTGGACCGGCTGAGGCACGCTTAATGTCATGCCGCCCTTTTTGGTTCTGATGGGAGGACAGCGGAGAAGGAGATGGAGACTGTTAAAAGATGGTCTAGTCTAACCCATAACAACAACCAACCAGACATCACATTATATGACTTGAATGGATATTATTTTACATTACAATAACAATTTCTGTACGTCCTACAACATCTAGCGATCGGTCTGCCCTCATGGGCAAAGTGTCTGAAGCATCTCCCACGTGCAGCAAAACACAGCATGCTCCACATACAATTCCAACTTTGCCAAGCAGGTGGCAGTACTCACTTGCTCTTGTTGTTTTTCTTGCTTGGCGCCTTCTTGACCGGCACTACAGGAGCGGCCTGCCCTCGGTTGCTCTTGGGTTTGGGAGTCTTGGTGATCTTGGGGGTTTTGGGCGGTCTGATAGGGGTCACCTCTTCCTCGACCTTACGATGCTTCTCTTTTTCTACTTTTTTCTTCTTTTTCTTGTCCTTCTTCTCTTTCTTTTTCTTGGGTTTGACGATGGGGCCCTGTGAGAGTGCGGTGAGCTGCTCGTGTACGGCTTTTAGCTGAAGGGAGAGAAAAAAAAGACAGATGTGTCAATGTAACACAGAGGAAAGGACATCGTTAAATTATATATTATATTGTGTGTGTGTGTGTGTGTGTGTGTGTGTGTGTGTGTGTGCGTGTGCATGTGCGCGTGTGTGTGTGTGTGTGTGTGTGGATATACTGGAGTACAAACCTGTTCCTGCAGCTCTGCCAGCCGGTTCGCCCTCTCCTCCTCAGAGTCAGAGCTGGGGCTGCTCTCGCTCTCCTCACTCTCACTGCTGACAGCGCTCTCAGATGACGATGACGACGAAGAGGAGGAAGATGAGGAGCTAGGGGGCGCTGGAGGCTCGTCTGGCATCTTAGCGAAGCAGAACTCAAAGACGTCCTAAAATGATTAAAACAGTACGTGAGTGAGCCAGTTTGAAAACGAGGACACCGTGATGATTTGAGGCAGACGACAGCGAGGGAAAGACGAGACAGTAGCAGTAGAACTGAATTAAGCTCCTGCAAAAATAACAAGAATCATAAATTGTATAACTGGAATAAGAGCATTACCTGCAGTTTCCTGGCCATGCCCACCACATCATGATCAGGGGGGTTGTACTTGTAGCAGTTGGAGAACATCAGCCTCACATCAGCAGAGAACTGCCGGGCGTCACGATACTCTCTGCCGTCCATCTTCCGCTGAAGACGATGAGAGATGGAGAGATTTTAGCAAAGCAAATGTATCTGCTCCACTGTCTGGTGTCACTGGAAGTACCAGTTTTAAGAACTAGGCCACACCTTATAGCGAACGCTTATTCCTTATCAGAAGAAATATGATGACAGTTGTGTGTGTGTTTATTCCTGAGGCAAATACCTTGATGGTGCTGAGGTCCATGGGCTGCTTAATGATGTCATGGTAGTCGTGGAGACCGAGTGACGAGGCGTCGACGGGCTTGTAGAACGGCCATGCGTACGCTGCGTGCTTCTTTGACAGCAGCTCCTTCAGGACGCCGTTGCAGTAGCGCAGCTGGGGGTTCAGCTTGCTGCGGCGCACCGGCGCTGGCACCATGGAATCTGGTAAATCCTTCTTGGGAGGTTTGATTGGTCGCCCACTCACTACTCTCCTGCCCCCGCCTCCTTTGGAGCCCATACCCATGCCCATCCCCATTCCCATTCCCATTCCCATTCCCATCCCCATGCTTATGCCTTGGTTCATCCCCAGCGTGGAGCTGTGGTCCACCCCCAGAGAAGTGAGGGTGAGCGGGGAGTCGTGCCCGCCGCCCATCCCCAGACTGATGCCGCTGACGCCCATGGTGCTCATGATGGGCATGGCTACAGTGGTTGGGGTGGTCGTGTCTGCTTTCCTTTTCACACCCTTTTTCTGTGATTGAAGAAAAGAAGATGAAGAGAGGGGTGATTATTCTGTGGTCTTCATTACTACACAAATACAGCATGTTTATTAGTGTTATACACTACCTTAGCAGTGGGCTGTGTGGGAGGCAGACCGGTAATGGTAGGGATGCTTTGCTCAGTTGTAAGGATAGGGGGCAGGCTCTTGGTCATGTGTGTCTGTGGGGGGGTGGAGAGGATGGAGTCCGGTGTTTCCGGGGTGGGAGGTGAGTACGCTGACTGGGAAACAGCTGGGACCTGATGAGCTGTTGTCACGCCTCCAGAGACTGGGAGGGAGAGAGAGAGAGAGGGAGAGAGAGAGAAACAGAGAGGGAGAGAGAGAGAGAGAGAGAGAGGGAGAGAGAGAGAGAGAGAGAGAGAGAGAGAGAGAGAGAGAGAGGGCGGTGATAGGAGGAGAATAAATTAAGTAAAACAGTTTTTGCACAATGCATGTGCATTTAGAAGGATTATACACGTGTACTGTTGACATGTCTGGCTGTATTAGCCTGGTTGCAGCTACTACTCACATGCATTACCTCTGCCTTTTCTGCCAGTTTTGCTTGGTTTGCTCCGCGGAGGGGGGGATGGCAGCTCTAGTTCCTCCTGGGGCATCTGAGCCACTTTCTGTAGGAAAGCCTTCTCCAGAGACTGAGCCATCAGGACTATGTCATCCATGGGCTGCAGAGGGAAGGGGATTTGTGGAAAATGGTTGTTGCATGATACATGTTGCAAACAAGTCATGTTAACGTCACCGACTTCATGATTTCCAGGGGATATGATTTTTATCAGATTTTATAATGCTCGTTTTGTCGACAAATCAGCATGTCTAGGCTACCAATAGCAGCTAGCATTTAACATTATCTTGCCAGGGTGTCTCGCACTTTATCAAACCCCGACACACACACAAAGTCTTACCTTGTTATAAATGTAGCAGTTGGTGAACATGGTGTTGAAGTCCTGCATGCACTCACTGGCACAGCGGTAGTAGTTATTTTCTAGTCTCTTCTTAATAGAACCCATGTCCATGGGTGTTTTGATGATCTTATGATAGTCCTGGAGGGAGACAGAGACACGTTCAGGATCGGAAACAGGGGCCACTACATTCCAAAATTACTTTTTGATCAAGTAAGGCGCAATGGGCGCCTACGTGGCGACCAAATAGATTAAAAAGATAGATGCTACAGTGACACATTAGGGCTGACCCAAATGCTTCCAAGCTTCAATCCTTGCTATAGTAATCCTCCAAATCAGTATTCTATTGCATTTTTATATAAATGTAATAATAATGTATAAATCCCAAAATAGCACATTATTCATATTCCACATTAATTATCATTAGTGATTCTCAGACAGATATCGATGTTTATTGTGTGTAGCGTAACACTGGCACAAAAAAATGGTATTTGGGACAGATCTACTGACACGTGTCACCGTTGGTATTTTGTGGAAACTAAGTTTGGTTCCTCCTCTAGACAGAAGGAAGGTTCAGTTTAATGTCTTGTATTCACTCACAGGCAGGCTGAGCTTGGCCGCATCGACAGGTTCGTGGAAGGGCCAGGCGAAGTGGTGCCTCCACAAAGACTTGAGCAGGACTTTCTGTAGGAACTGAAGTTGGTTGGTCATCCTCCCGTGTCGGTTGGGGTCTTTCACCTGCGGCTGTGGGGGTCCCGAGGGGGTCATGTGACTGAGGGGGGGCATCCCGGGACTCTCAAAGCCCTCATAGAGAAGCGAAGGTTTTCTGATGCGTTTTCCAGCTGTGCCGTGGTCCATCGATGTGACTCCCATTATGCCAACCTCAACCAGGGAGCTGTGGAGAGCAGTTGAAAGACCAATTAACTATTTGGCAGTTGTCTCAAGTTGTTAAAATGATGCCAAGAACAACATATGGTAAGAAAATGGATATATTTATTAGTCTCCCGTGCTGAACAAGGTTTGCTCTTCACATCAACAAAATCATCAAATTGTTGACTTCTATTCTGATCGTGGGGAGCCAGCTACAGAGAAGACTTAATCTGCTCTTGGCCTGTATTTTGGAGTATGCATCCATAAGTTTACCTGTTAAACAACTCGACACCCAAAAACTCCTGATGACGTGAAAAGGTTCCATTCTCCCAGTATTAGCAGAAACAGTTATGCCGTATACTCAGTCCCATAAACCTGGGATTTGTATGAAAACGAATTATTTAATATTATAATCCGGACATAAGTACTGTTCTCTTGTTGGCATACATTGTATGTTACATCAAACTTTCTTAATCCTGCCTACCCTACCCGCACGCAAGAATACAGCATGGAGTAAATCCCCTTTACAAGGCACGCAAAGTCAGTCTCAAGGTCTAAGCGTTGCTCGGCAAGCACACATCAGCCTGACTTGGAATTTACTCCTGCCAGATCAGCACTCCCGGGCCCAGGAGGAACAAGCATGACTACCACTTCCTCCTCTGAACGTCTACCTCACAGATTAAACAGACAGAAACTCCACCCCGTTTACATGCAGAAAGGAAATAATTCTCTCCCAAAAGGATTGTGGGTGTTTTTTGGCTGCCGTGTTACAGTCAAGACTGGACTAGTTTTCCAACAGAAATGCCCACAACATGCTCAAAAATGTAACATCCACTGAAACATATTACCATAACCATACAAGATGCAACATGGTGCAACATGACCATGCTAATGAACTCTAAACTCTGTAAACATCCTGCTGTGTTGTACACACCCACTTGTTACATTATCAGTAGCACCGGGGCCTCGTTGGCGACTGCAACTTGTAGAGTTAATCGGCAGAAAGTGAGCAAGACTACACAGAATTAGTCAGGGGTTGCCATTGGCCCTTAAAATCTCCATCACTGCTCTATAGGCGAGAATGTGTCTGCGCTAGCTTAGATCAGCAGCAGAGGGAGTTCCTGGTAACCAAAACAGAAACTGCCAGCATCTCGTTTACTTGAGTCTGTTGGAGTAGGAATAAACTGCTTCTCTTAATCCTAAAAGAAAGACTTGTGCAATGTAAACTTCCCAGAATGCAGTTTTACACTACTGTGAGAAGTCTGCTGCACTTCAACAATACTAACATTTCTAAAGTCAAACTCTGTGTTCCAGTTTACACGCCCATATTTACACCACTTTGACCTGATAAAAATCAACACTTGCATGTGTGTACCTATAATAGAACTATCCCACTCCATTTATTAATGTAGCAATGCCACAAATAGGATTTAGGATGTCAGACACTATACTCAAAAACATTTGATACCTGTCTGCTGCTGAAGCATGTACTTCTGAAGCATGTACTTCTGTGTGATATCTATGCACCGCTGCAATGACAAATGATTTCCAAAAAACACAGCTAACTGTCAGGGAACGCAAACGCCCATCCCTCCGTCGTCAACAGCATGAACTCACCATATCCCATCTCCGCTGGCCTACTGACACTTTTACTGCAAAACAAAAAGTTGTTCTAAGAGCAAATTGGGGTCATCTCCTATCAAACACTTATGGTACTTAGCGCGTCTTGTATTGTTTACATTGTCAATGCCCATTGCAAGTTTAAAATAATAGGTTTGTCTGCACTCTTTCTTTGACATCACAGCAACTGATGGAAATGGTGCTGTTTGAATTGTACTGAAAATAAAGTGCCTATAATAATAATAATAATAATAATAATAATAATAATATTAGTGCATCCCATTTTATATGATCATATTTGCATTAATACACACTACTCAAGCATACTGAATAAAAAAACTGTAAGAAGACATAATGAAAGGTGAATTTAGCAGCCACGACAGTAGAACATTTCTATATCTAAGTATGCAGACATGTCTATAACCAATAAATAGAAATCTACTATTAATCTTATTTGTTTATTGTAAGGTAATCTTGTTTTGAATGATACAACTTTTGGAAACACATTTGACAGTTAGTGTACTTTATTATTTTTTTAAAAAAAAGGAAAGTAATCATGTACATAACATTAACAACACTAAACAAAAAACATATTTTGTTATGTTAGCTGTAAATCAAATTAGTAAAATTAGGTATGGTTGCTCAAGGAAGAAAGAAAAACAAAGAATATTGATAGATATGTTAAAAAACTAAGTAAATGAACCCACAATGAAAAGTTGCTGGGGTTGAGTGACATTGAGCGATGTAACCAGGCAACCAAGTGAAACACCCAACACATGGACGGCTGTGTTAACCCTTTAGAGCAACGTCGTCGCACCAGATCACAACAACAACCTGTCCGTCACATGGCTACAATAACAACCCGCAGAAACACGCAGTAAATGCCGGTGCGAGAGCTGCACAGCTGCCTCTTTATCTGGGGGTTTATTATTGTCAACACTATGGTATTGAAGCTAACTTGTTACCGCATCTTATGTCAGGGATTTTAGCTCAATGCACACAAATAACCACACTATGTAAACAAGAAGCGCCGGTAGTCGGTGAGCCGCTGTTATAGAGGGTGTAAAGACGCGTCTGTGAGCTGCAGCTGAGCTACCAGCCAGCCAGGCGGGCGGGCGGGCAGCGGGAGAGAGAGCGAGAGAGCGCGGCTCCTGAAGATGGCGCCGGCGGGCCGAACAACAGACGCGGCTCGCAGTTAAAAATACCCAAAAAACACATTTTATTTCCTCAAAATGTTTTTTTCTTTTCCTAAATACGCGACAAACTTCCTCCAGCATAAAATTCACTATCCATTCCCCCCCTCTTCCACTCGTATTATGGTAAAAAACGACACAGAGAAGCTCGCTAAGCTAAAAAGATATTTTAGAAAAACAAAACTCATGATAATTTACAATATATCCCCTCTGATGGGAAGCTGAGAGTCAATGTTACCGGTAGATACCTGTCAAGGAGCGGGTTAACAGCCATATCCATCAGGATGGATCCGGATTCTGTTTTGTTTTTTAAGCTAGACTCAGACCAGGATCCGGGTCTGTGTCTTCAGGTTCTCTCTGCGCTCCCCGACAACGCTGAACTCCTCTCACTCTGCTTCGTTGAAATGGCGACGATGCGACTACACCCGTTCATTTATAGACCGAGCTCTCACCTCATTGGATAAACCGCCTCAGACTGACCACGCCCTCTGAGCTCCTATTGGCTGCTTCACCGTGTCAGTCAGAAAGTGGCCACGCCCCCTAGATACTGAGACTCTCATGACTATCTGTCGGGGTAACATGTTTGCACATTTTCTCTGTTTCTTTCTCCGTCAAAGAGAAATAGCACCCTAGCATTGGCCTGGTCTGTTCAGGAACACAGTCTGGAACTGGCTCCTTCATTTAATCTGCACAATAAAACCGCCAAAGCACCCGAAACCACCTCCCTTCCTTTATCACATTACATTACGTCAACGTGTGCAAATACGACGGCGGTGATTGGTCGATAAGGTTGGAACGCGGGCTTCCAGGGTAAATACCAAGAAGCCTATTGGTTCTTCCGCCGGGTCACGCGCAGCCCTTCCAAGAGAGCCTCTCCCCACGAGCTTCCTCTCTCTCTCTGTGTCTCTCTGCTTGCTCACCAGAATGTCCGCATTTCTGTCTTTCACAAGAGGCGCTCCGCCGCCATCTTTAAGTACAGTGACACGAGAATGTTCTGGTAGAAATTCTTGACAAGAAAATAGAACGTCATCAAGGAAATGATAGAAATCGCTACATGTGTCGCGCGCACACACACACACACACAGGAGATAAGTAGCGAACGTCTGCTGCAGAGAGAAGGCCAACATTCTAGAACACAAAGCCAGACGAGGCCTCCATGGCTCCCTGACACCAAACCAGTACTAAGATCAAATCCAATACTAATCCTGACTACATTTATGTTTGACTAAGAGGCCCCTATTTACTCCAACGGCAAAACGAAAAAAAAGACCACACCTATACTGGTCATGAGAACTACTGACTCTCATCCACTGAATGACACAGCACTTTTCCTGTAAGTGACCTCAGACGACATGAAACTAAAAGCTGCTTTTGCTAAACAAAAAACAAACGCACTAACAATTAAATCATTAGGAAATAGAAACGGAAATTAATCTTATAGGTTTGGGGGAAAAATGCAAAATACCATACCTAGAAGTTTTACAAAAGAGATTAAACTATAAAAACATAATTACCTACATATTTAAACACGACCTATTATTATTTTAAAAAAGCGACCGACACGATGAACAAATTCAAACAAGCACACAAAATGGTTACCTAACCACATGCGCCCATCCCCCCACACCAAGGTTACAAATCCCTAACAATGTCACTCAAATATAGAACGCATAGAACACTAAAGATCCCTGCAACATTTTATATTACTTTCTTTTTGCTGTACAAAAAAACAAACGATTCAAGAGGAAAAAATATCCAAAAAAAAAGACAAATAAATATATCTTAAAATATAAACATAAAAACCTTGGATTGTTTTAAATAAATACAAATGTCGACAGGTAAATCCGAAAAAATAAATGCGAAACCGTTCTTCATGTCATCTTGTCTTCCAGCTCGATACTTTTAACCAACACATTTCCCTCCAACATGTCCGCCTTCTTCTTCCTTCCCTGCTGCTGCTGCTGCTGCTGGGTGGGGGAGGGGAGTCATGTGATGAAATCAGGCTGTTTATCAGAAACCTAGACACGTGGCATTATGCAAAAAAAAAACGCAATAAAAAGGTATCCAGAGTGTGTCCGTTGTTATAAAAACCTCTCGTCCGTATACTCATCCTGTGATTCATACTAAGTATTAGGTCACATTTGGGGATAAAGTTGGCAAAACATCCGAACAAAGAGCATACTTTCCTCTAGATTTGGCTCGATCCGATTGGTCTCCTTTAAACCATGTGATGAAAACGACTTTAGTATTATCGACTGTGCTTATTTTTACCCCCCACAAACTTCCTCTCTTGTAAATCCGTGCATGGTCGCAATAATCCTTTAAAACCTATAGAGGCTACACGTCTCATGTGCACTTCCTCAGTTTAGTCTCAAAAAGGGTTATTTTAGTTAGTAATGTTCTTGTTTTCTCCAGGTGATGAAATGCTGTCGAGCTCAGTTGTGTTGCAACACACATCAGTGCGCGTGCGCGTCAACGTTGCCAACGTTGCACTGAGAATGCAGGAGGCTGATCTAAGAGCAGTTTCACTGGGAGTTTTTTTTTTTTCTTATGATAAATGAGGAGATCTCGCATGGGAGTGTTGAAAGCTGGAAAAGGAAGCAGTATCTGCAGAGGAACTGACCAGTGTTGGTTTCCAAATTAAAGCAGGAAGAAGAAGAAGCCTATAGATAAACACACATATAGGCCTCACATCATATAATGAAAGAGACTTTCAGAATATGATATGTTGTGTTATTTGTGCTGACCCCTTGAATTACAGATTATCCATCTATCTGTCAAATTAAATCTAAAGATGAAGAAAGATGAGATTGACTGTTTGATGGCTAAATGTTGCACAGAGTTTGCCCCACAGCTGAAGTCTGCAGGAGATTGAGAGCTATGTGCATCTCTCAAATAATAATTAAAAAATGTGATTATGAGCAAAGTTTCATCATCGAAACAAGCTTAACGGCTCGTGTCTAATCTTGTTTTGGTTCTGCAATCCATCCATAACATATTGGTTGTAAACTGCATTGCACTTGTTTTGCTCTTTGAATATTGAACATTGACTTGGTTGTATATCCTGTATGTGATTATGTATTTGCCATAGCTGTGTTTCCAAGGTTGGTTTCAGCCATACTGCCAGTTGTATAGCTATTTGTCTCTAACACAAACATCTATAGAAACACATAGAGACTCTATATATGTATGTGTGTGTAGATGGTTGTGTTGTTAGGGTGTTTATTCCTGGAAAGGGATCCACACATCAACAACATACACAATATGCCGGTATTGCAATACAGAAATATGGGAAAATGTAAAGTATTTATAATATTCAAATTTAATTATTTAATGATACCTGAATAGGATTTACTGTATAGTTGAATATAGGTTATTTTTTCCACATGCAGGGCAGTTTCTATTATGTATTTTTCTATTACGTATTATGATTATTTAAAAATAAATAAATAAATAAATAAATAAATAAATAAATAAATAAATAAATAAATAAAAGTCTGTTTACGAATTGGTATAGTTATAAGTATGGGCGAGCCAAACTAAAACTATGGATAAAATTGCACAACATATTGTGTTGCCAGTATGTTGCTGTATTTTGTGGAGAAGCAGGCTCTAACCTGAATATCCAGGAACAGCCATGTAGGCAGGGGAACTGGAAGAAGGGAGGGGTTGGTGGATTACATCAGAATCAGCCTGCTCTGACTCATCAGCATGCTCTCTCTCTCCCTCTCTCTCCCTCTCTCTCTCTCTCTCTCTCTCTCTCAATGCTTGACTGCATCAGCCGGTCACATGATGACAATCAGGCCAGAAATGGTTGCCAAGGAAGCTCTCTCTCCCTCACAAAGCCTCTGTCCTGAGTCATATAGGTTGCCAGAGTTTTACCAATCTAAAATGATTCAGCATCGATCACATATTGCTTTTTGCTGTTTGCACACAAATAAATGTATTCTGAGTGTCACATATTTTGTGTATGGCCGTCCTGTTTGTTTGCTTAACTCTAGTAAAGCTAGTCCACTCACTTCCTCTCTCTGTTATCAGGCAAGCCTTCCTTAGCAACGACAGTCCCTTTAGACAACTGATGCAAGCAGCGGCTTTCAGATACAGAAGAGCACTGTGCATTTAAAGTTTCCTGTTCTGTTGTTGCGTTGTCATCTCTTGAACATCACGTTCTCTCTGAAAAAGCATGTCACTCACACCCACACACTCACTACATGTCAACAATAGTACTACTCATATTATCATGAAATTGTTTTGTACTTGGAATCACAGCATTTTGCACCATGCATGCTGGCACCTTTATTGTTTTCGGTTGCTGCAAATACTGTATCTCTACTTTCCACTTCGCTAACAGCCTTAAGTCTTTTCTCAGAAAAAAAACCAACTCCCCCCCAAAAAATCCCTTTTTTATTTATGAAAGTCTCTTTTTCATTTAGAGCAGCTAGCTGTATGTATTTGTGTGACTTATCCAACGAGCATTACAGCAGCATGACTGCATTTATAGTATGAGCGGCCCCACACAAGTAGTATGTAGTATTATTAGGCTACAAGGTTATCGTGGCCAAAATAATTCACAATAACAATATTATTGCAATATCTATAGAAATTTAAAAAATAAAATAATAATATAGTCAAATACATCTTTAACTTTGTTTATTGTCTCTTTTTTGGCAAATTAATTACATTCAAAATACGAGTGGAGAGAGAGTTATGGTTAAGAACTGCACAAAATCGTGATTTAAGAGGCACTGGATTAATTACTCGATATTATCATGTTATTTATTACTGTAGAATGATATCAATATATATATATTTTTTTTCAAATATCCCAGTTATCATCAGTACCACTACATGTATTTTAAAATATCAACATACAATGGTCACATTACTTGATACCCTGTTATAATGTGACTACAGGGCATCTCTAATACTGGTGTTTGTGATTTAAGAAAGAGTTTGGTAACACATTAATTGACAATGTCGGACATTTCCTGTTTAGTATTAAAAAGAGATGGGCAATTATGTGCCTTAAAGGGCCAAAAATCTGCAACAGTAGGTTTATTTATTTATTTGTTTGTTTGTTTGTTTGTTTGTTTGTTTGTTTGTTTGTTTCCCCATTAGCCAATACCAAGGTAGCAACTACTCTTCCTGGGGTCTACACAAGTAAACATTACATGATAATACATATACTAAAAATCAAAGGCAAAAGGGAACCAAAAAACAAAAGAAAAACAAGCAAACTACAAAAAACAACAGTAAAACTACTAATGTCAATAATAACAACAATGACAACAGGTATCCACACTTTATCTAAGTCAGTAAATAATTTAAAAAAAGGATAGTAGTACCACTAAAAACAGCATATATAGTAACTGAGAAAATACAATAAAATAAAAAAATGAAAAAACAAGAATTTTCCTCATTAATATTATGTAGCAAATAAATACATTTTTCATTTACATTTTTTTTTGTTCATGAATTATTACATGAATTGATAGATGATTGTGTAGAAAACTTTTAATGTTACGTAACACACGGAATCTTACTATAAAAGGCATTTACAACTCTGCTTTATTTAGAACCCACGAATGCTTTTCTTCAGGGAAATGAAGTGAAATGAATGTGAAAACCAAAGCTCTTAGGCAGCATGGTTCCAAGAAGGTAACCATCCCAGACTAGGAAAACTACAGCTGCTTAATTATGCAGTCATGCAAAACGAGTTGTAAATGTGTGAATCTGAGTGGGGACACTTCATTATACTCTCAAAGAAAGGAGGGCAGGAACTACCAGGTGAGTGATTTCCATCTGAATGGAGGAGGACTTTCTCCTCCTGAAGGTCCACTTGGTGGAGGGAGCAAATCTATAAAATAGAAATGTTATCAATGCCGGTGAATTATACGTACAAAAGTATTTCTATTGTGATTGCATCAAGATAGCAACACTGCACAGACCAGCTACAGGACAGGGAATGCTTACTGCTGGTTCAGATAAAACCAACAAAGATGATCACTGGCATGAAACGAGATTATCATGCTTCCTAATCCTAAATGTGTAATCTCTCTTGGAGCATATGTCTCTGAACCGTTGTAGTTTTGTTAGAAGGGTGTAGCTGATAATGTCAACAATATCCACGATGGCATCAAAGAAAGAAAGAGAGTGGAAAAATACAAAAGTAATAAAAAAATAGAAAGAGTAAGAAAAGGAGAGAGACGCGAGGAGATGGAAGACAGAGAGAGAAGTCTGTGTGGGTGTGTCAGGTGTGAAACTGTGGCTCGTCGTCCCATCATGCCTCCTCCCCACCTCCGCCTGTTTATCAGAAGGATGTGCAAATTAATCAAGGAGGAGGAAACCTTTCAAAGTCTAGTTGAAAGTCTGACTGCTTTACTCACTCTTGCAGTTGAAAAGATACAAGAACAAAGGCGAGGTGATACCGAAGAGGAGTGACAGAAACATAGACACATAGAGTAATGCCATATGTTCCTTATTACTCAACACATACATGCAGTGCTGTTTTATTACTATAAACCCTCTGAGGCCGACTTTCATTTTTAGAGTGAAGTTTCAGATGAAACTAGAGCGAGGAAAAACAGGCACGGCCATTTTCAAAGGGGTCCCCTTGACCTCTGACCTCAAGATATGTGAATGAAAATGGGTTCTATGGGTACCAACGAGTCTCCCCCTTACAGACATGCCCACTTTATGATAATCACATGCAGTTTGGGGCAACAGTCTTGGATTCCATAAATTGGGTATCACTGTAAAGCTGCGACTCTTGTGGATCCAATTAGCCCAACTGTATTCATGTGTGATGATGTTAGTCCCCGTAGGAGACATTTCATTGTAGTGAGACCATTTCTTTTTTTTTAAACTTGACCTAATTGTATAAAATGACCTGTGGTGACATCTAGGATAATCACAGCCTCATGAAACTTTACAGCCACTAACTACAGACCTAGAGCATTCAGAGAATGGATGGATCAAATTAGAGACCTAGAGCATTCAGAGAATGGATGAATCAAACTAGAGACCTAGAGCATTCAGGGGACGGATGGATCAAACTAGAGACCTAGAGCATTCAGAGAATGGATGGATCAGACTAGAGACCTAGAGAAGTCAGAGGATGGATGGATCAAACTAGAGACCTAGAGCATTCAGAGGATGGATGGATCAAACTAGAGACCTAGAGCATTCAGAGGATGGATGGATCAGACTAGAGACCTAGAGAAGTCAGAGGATGGATGGATCAAACTAGAGACCTAGAGCATTCAGAGGATGATGGATCAAACAAGAGATCTAGAGCATTCAGAGGATGGATGGATCAAACTAGAGACCTAGAGAAGTCAGAGGATGGATGGATCAAACTAGAGACCTAGAGCATTCAGAGGATGGATGGATCAGACTAGAGACCTAGAGCATTCAGAGGATGGATGGATCAAACTAGAGACCTAGAGCATTCAGAGGATGGATGGATCAAACTAGAGACCTAGAGCATTCAGATGATGGATGGCTCAAACTAGAGACCTAGAGCATTCAGAGGATGGATGGATCAGACTAGAGACCTAGAGCATTCAGAGGATGGATGGATCAGACTAGAGACCTAGAACATTCAGAGGATGGATGGATCAAACTAGAGACCTAGAGCATTCAGAGGATGGATGGATCAGACTAGAGACCTAGAGCATTCAGAGGATGGATGGATCAGACTAGAGACCTAGAACATTCAGAGGATGGATGGATCAAACTAGAGACCTAGAGCATTCAGAGGATGGATAGTTCTCCTAACTAGATTGATAATAAGGGGGTTTCTGAGCAGTTTTACACAACAGAAGTGTTCGCCATCCAATCGCTGAAAAATGCAATTCTTGAAGAAATCTCCAAATGTCAAAAAGTTTTTGATCCCAAATCACAGCATGTCTTTTTCTCTGGTGTTCCTCAAGGTCTTGGTGTCTTAATGTGGTATTTTGATGCGATTATTGATCATCTTTATCAATTCTCTAGTGGTAAAAAAAAAGGTTATATATAGCACCAAATCTGTGGAACAAATGTATCAACCCCAAAATGTCTGCAACAATTTATAGTTCACTGGAATGACCATCATATACTTCCATCATAATAATCCCTTATACACGTTCACATTTCATTCATTCATTCATTCATTCATGTTTATTTATGACTGGAACAACTTGACACACAGTGCTGAGCAGCATCTCAAATGAATCTTCAGGTTCCCAGCTTTCAGATGATGTTCACCACTTCTATGTGACATCTACTGCTGACCTGCTATCTCCCCCTAAAGACCCCCTGTAACCCCCTAAAAAAGACAAAAACAGGTCTATGGTGGGTCTCAGAGGGTTAAATCTGAGGAAAGCCACTAACTTAATTTAATGACTGGATTTTCTTTCTATGAGTAATCACTTAAACAGAGCAGAAGTTTTTCTCAAATCATTCTGAACTAAATCTTCACTTTCATTTCTGTGCATTCACTTCAAACTCTTGCATAATATGCTTGTGACTTATATAATTTGGTCCCTTAAGGGTTTGAAAAGCCACAAACATGTTAAAAAAATAAAGCTATATGAAAACACTTTTTTGACAAGTATATATAAAGATATAATAACTTTCTACTATGTAATTACAACAAATATCTTGTACAACTGTTTTTACATTTGGGAAGTTGGTGTTTTCAAGTGATTTGAGGTCATATTTCTGTACCGCCATTAGTAAAATACATTTTAATTTGTCAGTGTCAGTATAAAGCAGGGGTCTTCAGCTCCTCTCCAGTGGCTCTCTGTGGATTTTTAAAAATGGAAATGAATAACTGTTTTTTTGTTTACATTTTCATTTGTATTTATCATTGTTGTAGGTCTATGGTACGACGGAGTATTAGGGCCACATTGAGGGAAAAAAATAAAATCGGAGATTTCGAGAATAAAATCATAATATTATAAAGTAGTAATTTTACGTGCTATTTTCTTTTTTTCTCGTAAAGTTATGACTTTATTCTCGTAATATTACGATTTTTATTCTCGTAAAGTTATGAATTTATTCTTGTAATTTTACGATCTTTTTTCTCGTAAAGTTTTGACTTTATTCTCGTAATTTTACGATTTTTATTCTCGTAAAGTTTTGACTTTATTCTCGTAATATTACGACTTTATTGTTTAAATCTCAGATGTTTTTTCCCTCAATGTGGCCCTAATACTCCGTAGTACATTGTCTCTTTGTCCCTCACTGCATTAGACTCATATACTATATACTTAGACTATAAACTGTGTTACCTTCATCACAATTCTCAAATGTTTTACGGCACCAGACAGATTTTCTTTATTTTGTTTTTGCCTTAAATGGCTCTTTTGATAGTAAAGGTTGCTGACCTCTGCTATAGAGGAAGTAAATCCTTGTTTATGATGCAGTCTTTTTTGGGAGATGAAAATCAATATGAACATGCAGGTGCACCAACCAACCATAGCTGTTGATTGGATCAGGACTTAGCAGACACTCAATATAGCTTCCGAGAAAAAAGATTATCTGAAACCTTGTCCTGGAATTAAGAATGCTTTTAATTAAGGATGATCTTGTGATTGGGGATTAGTCCTAATTAGTAATAGCATGAGGAGAGAACATCTGCCCAGATGGTGTAGATAAGGGGTTACACTGTACTGACCGTCTAACATGGTCCTATAAGAATACTAAGCAGAAGCTATGTGTGTAAGATCTACAATTCACTAAATTACCAGGCTCCACTTCTATTTCAATGTGCCATCTACTGACCAGTCCAGGTTACTACCTTTAAGGTTATTGATTTATGTTGTGTAATGTCGCCATCTGGTGGCCACTGAGTGGAACTAGTTTAAGGTTATTAGGAATAGTAAGAAAATATAAAAGCTTATTTTGTCTGCCTCATCGTTGTTACACGAGGCATTGTAATCTAAAGCAACTGAATGAATAGTGGCCTTTAATCCATGTAGTTTGATGATACCTCAGTATTTTTATTCTAAAAGACTCAGACAGTGTTTATGCAGTGCTGTTTTTAAAGGTCCCATATTGTAAAAAGTGAGATTGTCAGGTCTTTTACATTATAAAGCAGGTTTAAGTGCTTTATATAAATACTGTTAAACTATCAAAACGCTCAATATACGGAGAAATGCACACAGCCCGTATTCAGAAATTGTGCGTTTGAAACAAGCCGCTAGGATTTCTGTCTATTTGTGATGTCACAAATATACAATATTTAGACAATTGCACGGTTTTAAACGTAAAAATTCTGACTGTGTCCCAGTTTATTTCCTGTTGCAGTGTATGTGAATAACATCAACTGACAGGAAGTAAACATGGACCCAAACTGTTGCCTAGCAACGCAATTCCATTGCAATTCCGTTGAAATGCACTAAAACGGAGCGTTTCAGACAGAGGGTGAATACAGGTATATTCAGGCAGACAGTATGAGGTAAATAAAGTTTTTTTGAACATCACAGCATGTAAACATGTTCTAGTAGAAACACAAAATACAAGTATGAACCTGAAAATGAGCACGGTATGGGACCTTTAAAGTGTTTCATTCGTTCAACAGTTTTTTTCTCTCCATATAGTCATTAAAGAATTAATAAAAACATGACTTATAATAATTATTATATTATAATTATAATTATAATTATAATTATTATTATTATTATTATTGTTATTGTTATTGTTATTATTATTATTATTATTATTATTATTATTTCAGTTTACATCTTATGACATTATCTTACAACTTCCAAAGTTTATTTAATATATTATCATTTTAATATTTTTTTTCTACCCCAATTTTATCCTAAAAAGAGAATAACTTTGCAAGACACCCATTTGATTTGAATAAGTCAGACAACTGACACCTCATATTCATCACATGCATCACATTTGTGTTACGCTAGTTCATCACACGCGCACCTCTAATTGTGTTACATTAAGAAAGTGATCAAACTAATTCATTCAATTACATCATCTTTAATTCATTAGTCTCAGAATAAGTTTATAGCCTAAATTAGCCTCGAAAGCCGTCACCAGGGAGCAAGAACAAGTCGTTATACATGACCAGCCCTGGACTATTGATCAGCTGCTTAAACAATGCATTGTTAAATGGAATTTGAATTAGCATTTGCTATTTGATTAACATATGTAGAGGGACAGCTATTCCAGTGATTGATGGGATTAGATTAGGTGGTCTAGTGGCTCTCGTCTAGCGGCTCTGTTTGTAGTTTCCTCAGTACACTTTTCGATGCAGAGGACCATACAGGTCCAGGTACAACAGTCAAGGTGGCTTAAAATTGAAGATAAACTTTGAAATACACTTTTACACTGTGGATTTTGTCCTGCATCACTTACATGTAAAGAACATTAGGGAGGGATGGCCAGTATGAACAGGAGGAATGATGACAGCAAACACTGTTTCACTGTTAATATGGGAACCTGACTATATTGTTTTGAGACAGACTTGAACATTTGTGAACCTATCCTTTCAGATGTTCTGGTTAAACCTGCAGCAGGCAGGATGTTTTTGGCATCATTGGGCAGCAAAGAATCCATAATAACCTTTCAGCATATTGTAATTCAAGTGTTCTGAGAGAAAACTAGACTTCTGCTCCTCCTCATGGCTCTGTTTACAGACTTTGAAAAATCTAGGCAGCTGTGTAAAATGTTTTCAGAAACATCTGGTAGTGTACTGTTTAGCTGTAAAAGGAGAAAGTTAGCTCCGGCTGGTGGGCGGTGCTTGGTATTTCCTCAGCAGATCTCAACATGACGGCCGGGTCACAAACGTTCTCATTTCACAGCTAAACAGTACACTACTAGATGATTCTGAAAACATTTTATACAAGAAATAGACATTACAGAAACAGAATATTGATTCATATTTGATTAGCGTTGCCTAGTCTGATCGTTTCAATTTTGCCTTCAAATGAAACTCGTGAGCTCGTGTTTACAACACGGGAAGTCGTGTACACGATATGCTTGGCGTTTAAGTGGTTAAGTCATGAGAACGGTGCTGCTAAGCAACGGCAATATTAACGTTACTGTCAGTCTAGAAGCCACAGAGGATAACAAGTTAGCAAGCTAGCAAGTGAGTAACATAATGCAGTAAATGCAAAGGCATAATGACAGAGGAGGAAGATGAGGCCGTTGGGAATATCAACATTTTCCTCAGACCTATTATAAAATTACAAAAAACTAACTTATTATGTGCCGAAAAATGAATTTCCATGTCCTCCGCCATTTCTGACAACGTCAACAAACAGGTCACAAGTCGTGAACTCGGAGCTTTCAGAAACTTTCCACTTACGAGGTCATGAATACCACAAGAGGGGGGTCATATGGACTCTTCTCATGAACACGGTAAACACCCCCCCATGTGAAGGCAGCATTAGCTACAATTTAAAATGAAAGCTGCATGCAGCGATGAACGGGCCCTCGCACCTTCCTGCGCGTCAAGGGTACTGGCGGAACAGCGGTGGACACCTCCCACAAGAGTCTGTGATTAAACTGTTCATGAGTTATGAAAGGGGGCGGGGCTATGAGTCTGAGTTGGCAGGTAAATGACCTCAGGCCTGGACCGTCATCAAGGCTCAGAAATTTGTAGCAGATTTGACAAAGCACGCTGAAGTTACAACAACTTCCTGTTTCATGGCGAATGGCGCAAAATGACCGCCATGCAACGGCAAGGCCATTCAACGAAACCTCAGGATTTTGATAACTTTTCAATGTTAAGGACTTTAGATGGTCCTGACCAAATTTCAAGTCAATCTGATTAAATCTGCAGGAGGAGTTCGTTAAAGTACGCGGCCTGTAAAACGCTAAAAACGGGTGAAAAAGGGCACATTGAATTAAAAATGTTTTCGGTATAAGTTCAAGAGACTTTTTTGTGCGTCTCAACATGTTACATCTGCCTACCAAATTTCATACATATAGGTGTAACCTGAACGAAGAGCTTCATTTTTCCTCCTCTGTAGGGGGCGTTAGAGAGCCATTCTGCAACACCCAAGCCCAAGACCTTTAAAATAAAATGTTTACACCTATAGTCTAATAAGTGTGCCAAGTTTAGCAACTTGTTGAGCACCTTAAGGCCCTCAAAAATGCGATTTATTTTAAGAATAATAATTCCTACAGTTTCAATAGTGCCTCCGCTGTTCGACGTCGTCGACGCTCAGGCCCTAATAAAGTTTGAGTGACACCTTCCTTTGCAAAAAGGGGATTGTAATTGAATAGCTCATCTGTCTGTACAACATCTTTGAAGAGGTTTATATATTGATTGTTCTCAAGCACTGCTAAGATATGTTATGTTATGTTCTGTCATGTCATGTCATGTCATGTCATGTCATGTCATGTCATGTCATGTCATGTTATGTTATGTTATGTTATCTTAGAATACATGCATGCATTTTATTCATTTCTTATCTTATTCCACTTGGAGGCACTCGAGATCTATTATTCCTCTGCTCTGCAGCCAGCTTACAGTTGCCAGTTCATCAGACTGAGCAGTTACAGGAAATCACGTGGTTGTCTGGTGGCATGGTGAAAATGCCCGAGATAAGCAGCTGGGGTGCTGTTGCTCCTAATGTTCCTCATCACAACTCTCTGTTTTCAGTAAATGATGTCCCCCTCCTGCAAGAGACTCCTCCTGACATCCTGAGAATCTGCCTGTCCTGTGTTGTTTAAACCTCTGAATTACTATTCAATGATCTATTTGTTAGTGTAGCAGTGTGTAACTGCTTCAATCCCCTCAGCCTGGCAATTTTCAGAGTCTACGAACAAAATAATGAAGTCTCTGTATTTTAAACCTTCTGCTAAAATATACAAATCGTATAAATAATCATATAATCGTAATAATAAATAATCGTATAACGCACAATAATCTAAAACAACCCACAATATAAATTCTTTAAAGGTCCCATACTGTAAAAAATGAGATTTCCATGTCTTTTATATTATAAATCAGGTTTAAGTGCTATATAAATACTGTTAAACTATCAAAACGCTCAATATACGGAGAAGCGCACACAGAAACTGTGCCTTTGAAACAAGCCGTTAGGATTTCTGTCCATTTGTGATGTCACAAATATACAATATACATATATATATATATAGATCATTACAGGGTTTTAAACAAACATTCTAAATGTGTCCCAGTTTATTTCCGGTTGCAGTGTATGTAACATCAGCTGACAGGAAGCAAACATGGACCCAAGGTGTTGCCTAGCAACGCAATTCCGTTGCAATTCTGTTGCAATTCTGTTGCAATTTTGTTGAAATGCACTAAAACGGAGCGTTTCAGGCAGAGGATGAATACAGGTATATTCAGGCAGACAGTATGAGGAAAATAACGTTTTTTGGTTTTTTTAACATTATAGCATGTAAACATGTTCTAGTCCAGAGGTCAGCAGCCTGAGTCTCTTCAGCTCCTCTCCAGAGGCTCCCTGTGGATTTTTAAAAATGGAAATGAATAATTGTTCTTTGTTTACATTTTCATTTTTATTTATCATTGAAGTAGGTCTATGGTACGACGGTACGACGGAGTATTAGGGCCACATTGACGGAAAATTATAAATCTGATATTACGAGAATAAAGTCGTAATATTTCGAGAATAAAGTCATAATATTACGAGAATAAAGTCGTAATATGAGAATAAAATCATAATATTATAAAGTAGTAATTTTCCGTGTTATTTTCTTCTTTTCTCGTAGAGTTATGATTTTAATCTCGTAATATTCTGACTTTATTGTGTAAATCTCAGATGTTTTTTCCCTCAATGTGGCCCTAATACTCCGTAGTACATTGTCTCTTTGGCCCTCACTGCATTAGACGTATATACTATATACTTAGACTATAAACTGTGTGTAAGCTGTATAAACTGTATAATGTTTTGTGTCTTCAGACAGATTTTTCTTCTTTTTTTTGCCTAAAATGTCTCTTTTGATAATAAAGGTTTCTGACCTTTGTTCTCTTAGAAACAAAAAATACACATATGAACCTGAAAATGACCACGATACGATATGGGACCTTTAATCAGAAGAAATTATGTCTTGTGGCTTTGTGGCTTCAGATGTTACTCTCTGAGCAAGCTCGTGGTTTCCTGCGGTTCTATTCTGCACTCTTAACCCATGGCGGTTTATGTGTCAGAGTTGTTGTTTTTTTTTCATTTTGAAGTACTGTTTTATTTCTTTTACTAGATGGCAGTCAAGAGCAACGATTCCACCTTTTGCTGGGACTTTTCAGGCAGGCAGTTTCCAAGAAATCACCTGACTGTTGGTAAAAGTGCCAAATACAACCAACCAGGGCGCTGTTACACTGCCTGAAGAGGCTTCATCACAGCTCAGTCAGGGTTGGTGTGTTGTTTTTTTTAGCTGACTGAAGATCAGTTTCTGTTCGCCCAACTCTGCTCTCTCCGAAGTCAGAAACAGACACCAGATCAGTGTTTCAGTAATACCTTTGTTCACAAACCGGGACTTCCCTCAACTGATCATTAACTGAGGAAATCAAACATCAATTGCTTGATGTTGTGTTGCAGTAAATATTCCTCCCCATGGGGAAGTTAGGGGATTCACCAGAAGACAGAGGGGGGTTTACATGACTATAAAAGAATACAAAGGTGCAGATATACAATATAAAAAAATGTATCCAGAATATTATCAAGACTTATCTGAATTACTTTATTTTCTAAGTTCAATAATTGCACATCATTTATTTTAGATTATTTTTAGCAACATGTTTCCCCTCTCTATCCTATCCTATCTTATTCTATTTAAAGTCATGTGTCAAACATCTGTCAAACAAAATGAGATGAGGTGTGGTAAAAGAAGCTATACTTTGGTGTCATTTCTGTTGTGCTTTATGCTGCATCAGTTCCTTTTATTACTTTTGGTTTAAAGAGGAGAGGAGAAGCGAGTGTTATGTTACAGTGAAGCGTGTGACTCTTTATCTTCCTAAAATGACTCCCTGTTTATTTCCTCTGTGTTGGGTTGTACCAACCAGGTAAAGTGTTTCAGGGGACAGAAATTACAATACAAAATATACAATAGATTAAAAACTCAAAGTTACTACTTTCATTTGGTTTCAGTGGTGGAACGTCACTAAGAACATTTACTGGAGCAGCCTATACACTGTGTTTATAAGTACATTATTTGCCTTTTAATGCTGCTTTATACTTTGACTCGATTGTGTTTTTTTATGCCTCCATATTAACAGATTTAGTTACTTTACAGATTAAGATTTCACATTAAAAAATCAGTCAAATCAGTTTATAAAATACATCAAGGTCTTTTTTTTATTAATTGTCAATAATCAATAGATCAGTCACTATACAGGGAAAGTTCATTTTAGTTTTTTCTGAACAACACAATGCATCAATTATACCTGACAACAACATGCACACAGACAGCCACAGCTGGCACAGAAGATAAATAACTGATACATAACATTCAAATTGTGGAAAATACAGGGAGAGTATCCACTAATAAGTCATGAAATAATAATATTAAAAAGAAGAGAAAAATAATAAATAATAATAATAATAAAAAAAGAATAAATAAATTAAAAAATATATATAATAATAATAATTACAATAATGATAATGAATAAATAAATAAAATATATATATAATAATAATTATTATTATTATTAAAAAATGAATAAATGAAAAATAAAAAATATAATAATTATAATTATAATAATGATAATAATGAATAAATACATTAAAAAAAAAAATAATAATAATAATAACAATAAAAATAATAACAATAATAATAATTAAAAATGAATAAAAAATACAATAACAATAATAATTATTATTATTATTATAATAATTATAATAATGATAATAATGAATGAATACATTTAAAAATATATATAATAATTATAATAATTATAATAATAATAATAATAATAATAACAATAATAATAATAATAATAATAACAATAACAATAATGATTAAAAAATGAATAAAAAAATATAAAAATAATAATAATGAATAAATAAATATTTGTGACCCCTTGGAGCATTTTTACACAGCTGTATTGTCACTTTTACTTGATTGAATAATTCTTCCACCACTGAATGGTTTTATTTTAATATAATCTAATATTTGCAGGATAGCTGGCCCTTTGGCACTGATAAAAACCTCATCTGAAATACTCTGTAGGCCTGGAGGAAGGAAAGGATATCCTGTAAATGCTCCGTCAAAGTGTCCTTTGTGCCTAAATGTTAATGAAGTCATTACACAGAAACATGCATATATATAGAGCCCAGTGTTTGCCATATGACAGGCTGTGTGGCAGATGTTTTTGTATCATATGGAATATACCACCGTGACAACTACTGCTGAAAAGAACCAACAGAAGCTGCATACCTAAAAGGTAGAGGAGTGTCAACAAATGCAGAATGCTTTCGGTCACCAGACCTCGGGCTTGGTTGTGGTTTGGCTGAGTCAGGCAGCCACCGAGTACACAACACAGTAAGAAAGAAAGTGAAAGAAAGAAGAGAAGGGACTTTCCAGCTCGGCTGCGTGGCGGTGCAGTGGCACGGTGCAGAGATAGGCAAAGGATTCTCGGCACACGTGCACATCCAAAGACACATCTGCACGTATACAGCATACTGTATATAGGTGCACTTTTATAGAACATTGATAGATCAGCCACAGTCACTATATAATCTTATTTTAATTATATTAATATACCGTATTTTCTAACTTTCTGCACACGTTGTCGGCCATTTTCTGTTAATGTTTTTCAAAGTCTCACCCTAAGATGGCGGCAATGTTTGGCATCTGCTTTTCCCCTTTGTGCCCTTTGCAACTCGCAGACGGCACACAGTTGTTGATAGGAAGCAGCCAAGTTTATGATGAGTCACCGTGCCGGACGATCTCCAAACTGGCAGGTTTTTAAGAACGATGAGGGAAAAAACACGTTCTATTAATTCATCCTGAGGATTTAAAAAAGTTTTAAACAGCAGACCAATAGAGAAGCGTGTAATCATTCAGGTAATGTTAAAACCTGAAAAGAAGTTAAAGTTATAAGATATTGTGATATGTTTTAAAATAGTAGGGGAGATCAGGGTCGGTTGGGACACTTAAACACAAAATAATCTCAAAAATAATTTGACCCCTGAACAGAAGCAGGTGTTTTCTAACAAGTTATCAAGTGTTGGGACGGTTGGGACAACTTGTTCTGGGCTAAAACAAATATATATAATTAAAAGGTGCTAATTTTGATATCCAGAGTACGACGGAGTATCAGGGCCACATTGAGGGAATTTTATTTTTGGAGATTTAGAGAATAAAGTCATACTATTTCCAGAAAAAAAAATTGTAATATTACGAGAATAAAATCACAAGTTTACGAGAAAAAAGTCGTAATATTACAAGAAAAAGTCGTTCGTTAATGAGTCATAATATTTCCAGAAAAAAAGTTGTAATATGAGAATAAAATTATAACTTTACTCGAAAAAAAGTCGTAATTTTACGAGAAAAAAGTCGTAATTTAATGAAAATTAAGTCATACTATTTAAAAAAAAAAGTTGTAATATTACGAGAATAAAATCCCAAGTTTACGAGAATAAAAGTCGTAATATTACAAGAAAAAGGTCGTAATTTAATGAGTCATAATATTTCCAGAAAAAAAGTTGTAATGAGAATAAAATTATAACTTTACTCGGAAAAAAAGTCATAATATGAGAATAAAGTCATAACTTTACAAGAAAAAAAGTAATTTCTTCCTCCACAAAAGAGTCAATTTCTCCCAGGTCTGAGTTGTTCTTTCTCTTTCTTTCAATCCCGTACTTAGCACCTTTAAATTGAGAAAATTGCTGTCTAAATTTTAACACTTTACAGTTAATTACCTTACAGTATATTTACACTCTCACTTGTTCACACATTTATTTGAGATAAAGAAAACATTTTTAAAATTATATTTTCATAAATTACTGGAATTTGGCTGTCTTTCGAGTCTTTATTTCAGTGGCACCTATCAGCTCAATGTGGTTACCAGAGGCTACATGTAGCCTATAGGTTCATTGAATTGGTTTCATTTTGCAAAAAAAAAAAAAATCAACAACTTGAGGGTTAAAAAAAAAGTTTAAAAAATGTGAGGAAGAGTCAGAAGGTCTCCAGTTTGAGATTGAAAGTGAAGAGGGTGTGGATGAGTATGAGCATGGTGAATGGCATACTGTCCCCCTGTCCCAACCGACCCCGCTCTCCCCTACATCCAGCTGTTAGTGTAACATCCTGTCGTTTGGGTCTTCATGTCTTTGCCCCATATTTTGCATAAATCACTCTTACTGCAGATACTTGTGCTGCACATGCACTTTCAGAGAGAAACAAAAAGAGAATATTCATAAAACCTTCTTCTCAGGATACAACTTCAGGAAAAACAAATGTCTAACTTATCCGTGGCACGTGACCAAAGTCGCCATTTTGTGGATGCACAGCAGTGAGGCTTGACAAAATGGCGATAAGAGTTGCCTAAGCAGAGCCGGATCTCTGCCAATAGAGGGGGTTAGTGCCGGTGTGTTTATGACACAAATCACCAGGCAACTATCCAAAAAGCCTCACTGCTACAGTAGTAGAAAGAAAAGCAAAAGCGGCAGCGCTGGTAGTCGGGGACTTTCCAGGTCAGCTCAAACCAGAAATACAACCGACAACAATCAACGGATATGTGATTAGAAAAACTGAAACACGTCACACGACTAACCAGTATTACTTGAATAACTTTGATGTGTTTTTCTCCTTTTAATCCCACAGTACAGTATTAATCAAGCCGAGCAACTGGCTTGTATACAACCTACAAAACTCTGAATTTTCACTGTAGAATTAAAAACTACATGCACTTTAGTTTTATAGATGTGTTTGTTGAGAGGACTTTAGAAACATGTGACACAAGGTTTGAAAAATACAGTAAAAAAAGAAAACATTCAGATATGGTTTGACTGACGTTCTGGCAGGAGTCAACTGAGGTCATTGATCCAAAATGTCCCACGCTGTTCTATCTGTCTTTTATTTGGGACGTACCCGTGAGTCAACCTTCGTCCTCTCTGATCATAAATGAAGGTTTATGGCGTCAACTGTGTGCTGTCACGTCAAGCTTTTATTAATGTGAACCAAATACAAGGACATGAAATAGAAAACAATGATAGTGGACACTCATAAATGTTATTTGATTCATTTACAATATCTGATGTCAACAAAATAAGAACAGAAGCATACTGTACTACTAGAGTTGAGAAGGTGCATTTGATGCCACATGTTTTAAAATACAGAAATTTCTGAAAAAACATATAGACCCATATTCTTTAAAGCAGCAGTAGGCGAGATCGGAGCAAATATGATTAAAAAAAAGTTATAGTTTTCTCTCAGAACACTTGAATTACAACATGCTGAAAGGTTATTATGGATTTTTTTGTCCAATGATGCCTACTGAAGCTTTAATTTTCAATATTTATACAAAAATACTTACATAAACATTTGTTTCAGGTGAGCTGCTTGGTCCGACCTAGGGATGCACCGATATCACTTTTGTTCAGACCGAGTACAAGTACTTACATTTGGGTACTCGCCGATACCGAGTACCGATACGAGTACTTCTCTGTGCCAAAAGACCCTCGTTAACAGCCAGCTGGAGGGTGTGAGCGACACACGGCAGGCTGGGGAGTTTGCATACGAGGCGGTGCGCCGCTACCGGCTCTAGGTCGGCTTGGAAAGGCTCAGAGCGAAGGTGGCTCGCGGCCGCAGCTTTACAGCACTTCCTGCCCGGACGTGCGACTGTCATCCGCGTCCTGCCGCCAGATCGGTGCTCGGCCAACGTAAAAGGCGCCAGGGGTCTGCGGCATTGTTGGCAACTCACTCGACCCGTCTTGAAACACGGACCAAGGAGTCTAACGCAAGCGAAAGTCAGAGGGTGCAAGCAAAACCCCGTGGGGCAATGAAGGTGAGGGCCGGTGTGCGGCGGCTGAGGTGGGATCCCGACCCAGCGGGGTCGGGCGCACCACCATAAAGTGGTATCAGTGCCGTTGTATCGAAGCCATTTTGCAAGTACGAGTACATGAGCACAGTATCGGACCCGAAACTCGATACTGTTATCGGTATCGATGCATCCCTAGTCCGACCCGCAGCACACAGAACCCATCGACTACAGCATCAGCTCAGCGGCTGTTTGTCACTGTGGTGAGTTTCCCTCAGTGAAGAGCTTCTCCCTCAGTTTGTAGTAGCTCCCCTCCCTGTCCATCAGTTCCCGGTGAGTCCCTCGCTCCTGAACTCTTCCGTCACTGATCACAACGATCTGATCCGCCTTCTCGATGGTCTTCAGCCGGTGAGCGATCACCAGCAGGGTCTGGTTGGGACAGCTAGCCAGGGCCTGCTGAATCTGTGCAGAGTCAATGACAGAAATAGTTAATCTTCAGTATAGTTTTTAGGTGGAAGCAGAGCTAAAAGGATGTCAGAAGAAAGGCCTACATTTTGAGCAGATAAAAAATGTGCGATTAATTTGCCATTAATCTGAAATGCAAACCCAGAGACTTCTGGCCCTGGAGGGAACATAAACGGACACCATAACTTGCATTAGAAGTTGTGACACATACCTTATTTTCACTCTCCATATCCAGAGAGCTGGTTATTTCATCCAGAATGAGGACCTGCGGCTGTCTGACCAGAGCTCGAGCAATGGCGATTCGCTGCTTCTCGCTCTTGGCTAATAGGCCGCCGTCCCCACCCACCTCTGAGAAACGGACAACATTATAAAATCATAATGGATTGAGGTTCAAGATGTGATGCAGAAAGATATTGATAAGGATTTAAAAACTCAAATAACAACCCCCCCAAAATACTGTATGTGTATATTTAGCCTCTATTGTGCATACATTGAATCTACATAAGATGTTTAAGATAAATAAATCCTCAATCTTGCTCTACAAATGATATTTTCTTCCCTCATTCACCATTCGCAGCAGGTTTCTACTGCAGCAAAGGTTACCTGTATCGTAGCCTTTCTCCAGCTGCTTGATGAAGTCATGGGCGTTGGCTTTGCGTGCTGCTTCCTCGATCTCCTCCAATGAGCATTCAGCAAGCCCATAGGCGATGTTGTCTCTGATGGAGCCAGAGAAGAGCACAGGCTCCTGGCTCACCACTGCAATCTGTTAAACACATCATCTCATCAGCCGACAGTTTCCTGAATCAGCATTAGCTCACCGATTAGATGGGCCATGAACTTAAAATAGTTATCTCTTATTCTTTCCATGTGGCAACCTCCGATTCTGAAAAGTGAAGCCAATGAGGAAGTGCCTTAAACCTGCATTCTTCTATATAGCCAGCAGGGGGCGACTCGTCTGGTTGCAAAAAGAAGTCTGATTGTATAGAAGTCTACGAGAAAATGAGCCTACTTCTCACTTGATGTATTACCTCAGTAAACATTTTCCCGGTGGGCCGACTTCCTTTTGGGCTGACGTATGTCTTTCTTTTTTTTTTGAGCCCATAAAACAGGTAAATCGGCCCACTTCTTTTCCTTAATTGACACTGGGCTGGCCCAATCGCTCTGTGCCGGGTGGCACTGTGCATGTGTTATACCCAGAGGGCTTAATATTCTGGCTGATCGAAATGCTTAAAAAAATTCCTGAATCCGGATCATGATCCGGATCGCCACCAAAATCTAACAGATTGTTCATTGTGCCACACCCCACCCCTCCAACAAATGTCATTCAAATCTATCGCACACTTTTGGAGTTATCCTGCTAACTAAAAAAACAACAAACCAACAAACCAACAAACCAACAAACCAACGCCGGTGAACACATAACCTAAGACAGGAGGTCACAACAAAGAGTGCTGTGCATCATCCCGAAAAGCAGTAATGATTAATTTACCTTCTTGTGGAGGAAACGGTGGTCATAGGATTTCAGCGGTTCATTGTCCAATAGGATTTCTCCTTCCTGCTGCTCATAGAATCGCTCCAGCAGACTCACACAGGTGCTTTTTCCGTTTCCAGACGAACCCACCAGTGCCGTCATCTGACCTGACTTCAGCTCCAAAGAGAAGTCCTGAAACAAGGAAATAATAACAATGAACAGAAAAATGAGTTCTGTGTCTGTAGTTTAATAAGTTTATAGGTAACTTAGGTAACCTGCCGGTCAGACCTCACCTGCAGCACTGGTTTGTTGGGGTATGTAGGATAGGCGAAGTTGAGATGGCGGAAGCTGACGTGCCCTTTCAGCTCATCAGGTTGGAGTTTCCCCTCCGTGCTGACCAGAGGTTTTCGGTCCAGGTACGCAAACACTTTCCCGGCAGCCCCCACCGAGTTCAGCATGTTGCCAAAGCTGTAGATGAGTGTCTAAAATATCACAAAACGGATCACTTAATTACATAATGTTTCCACGTATAGCGTCAGAGTTGCAGTATGTTAAATGTTGAGTTTACAAGCAATCATATGTTTAGAATAGTGTGGACAGGCATGATCTGTCTGGTTGGACGTGCTCAATGGAAAAGCCTTCCTGAGGACATAAAAGCCCATACTCTTCTTTTAAAAGCAAACTCAAAACATATTGTTTTTCTATTATCTTTTAATAATGAGTATAGTGTGTGTGTGATTATTAAAACCAAGCAGTTGTATACCCTGATGTTGTCTCCAAGATCTGACTGGTAGAGGATGAAGGAAACCAGGTTGCCAGTTGTCATCTTCCCACTCCGGATGAACAGCCTGCCGTAGTACAACATACAGACCTGCATGCCCAACCCTGTCAACTATAGACACACACACACACACACACACACACACACAGTTGATATACAATGATATGTCTGACACTACCTGATGTCCAAAAAACACAATTTTACAAAAAAAAATGGCAAACTTCTCACCCTCCGTCCGAGCAAGTAAACGGCCCCGACAGTGTCCCGCTGGGTCTTTAGTTTGTGTGTGTCCATCAAGCGGTCGTCATAGCGACAGGCCTCCTGTTTTTTTGTGTTAAAGCTCCATACCAGATGAACACGGGATAGTACCTCATTCGCGACGCCATCTGCCTTAGCCATCTTTTCCTGCACTTCCAGGGACAGCCGCTGAGGGAGGAATAAAAGAAGAAGATAAATTCATCTCACTACTTAAAGCTAGGGTGGGTAATGGATTTTAGAAGCTTTTCTTTGTTATATTTGTTGAAATTCTCATTACATCCTCACAGCAATCAATACATCCAGTATCTGTCACTGCTGCAGGACTGTAATAAGCCCATCCAATCATCCTGCCTACCTACCTGTGTACTCATTGTGCGTTACCGGAGTCTTCCACAAGCTGCTAGCTTGCCAGCTGTGAGTACTAACAAGAGCCAGGATGGACTTCTGGGGCTAGTGCTGCTAGCTACTTTCATTGGAAAAGAATTGGCAACACTGGGCTGAGTTTTTCAGTTGGAAAATGTAAAAGTTAAAATGTAGCGTACTCTGTTACCTACCAAAGCTTTAAGCAAAAGTTAACTTAAAGTTACAACAAGGAACTTTTTAGTGGTTATGAAACAGTCTCAGATTAATACTGATGCCTCTAGAAGAAGAAGAAACCTTTATTTGTCATAGTACATACATCAAATTTTATTTCTGCATTTAATCCATCCTAAGTATATTACTGCTGTGTATAGAAAAAATATTGAATTTTAGTGTCTCACTTAAAGACACTTCAACATTTAGCCTGTAGGAGCCAGGGATCAAACCACCAACCTTGAGGTTAAAGGACAACCTACTCTACCCACTGAGCTACAGCTGCCCTCTCTGACCCACACAAGCAAAAGAGAGCATCATAAAAAAGATTGGCTATTTCTCTATGGTCATTCTTAATGCTTGTCATCGGAACTGATTCCCCACGACAGGTTCACCGGAAACTCCTTCAGCTCAGACTCCAGCTTGAAGGTGCGACCAGCCCGCAGCGACCAGCCTGCCGCGGACAGACCCAGATCCGGCTTCGCTGCCGCCTTTGACCTGCAGTCAAAGCTAAATGGTAAATGGACTTGCATTTATATAGCGCTTTTCTAGTCTTCCGACCCCTCAAAGCTCTTTACACTACCTGTCAGCATTCACCCATTCACACACACACACACACACACACACACACACGCACGCACACACACACACACACACACACACACACATTCATACACCGATGTCAGAGGCTGCCATGCAAGGAGCCAACCTGCCCATCAGGATCTAATCTAAATAGCCATTCACACAGCGATGGCTATGCCTTCGGGAGCAATTTGGGGTTAAGTGTCTTGCTCAAGGACACATCGACATGTGACCCGGAGCAGCCGGGGATCGAACCACCGACCTTCACACGACCTGCTCAACCCTCTGAGCAACAGCCGGCGGGAGGTGGAGACCTCCACGGCCACCAGCAGCGGCTCCACCTCCGGCCAGGAGGAGAGCTCCGCCTCGCTGCTCCGCCGGTCCCCGCTGGGAGCCAACACCGACACCGCGCTGCTGGACGCCCAGGCCGTATTGCTGGTTCCACTGGAGGGAAAGGAGGCACGGGGGAACCAGAACCAGGACTTTACCAGAACTTTTCTAAAGAGAATCTGGTGCTCGGAAACACTACTGTTTTTGTCCGCCAAAATCATCACAAAATGAAAGTTCCTCGTAGTGATAAGTAACGGCGAACCAGAGCTCTCTACATTGGTGAAGGAAAACAAATAATTGTAACCTGATTAAACGTCTAAAAAACTATTGTCATGAGAGACACAGAAGATGGGGACAACAAATGGTTTAATATTGGTTTACTGTTTCTTAGAGCTTCTTGGTGATGGATCGTGTCCGTGATTCTCTGCATCTCAATGTCAAATCAACATTTTCCTATGAACCTGATTTTTACCTGGTAGTGTGTGTCGTAGATGTTCTGGATGAGGCCGGTGATAGGCGTCTCCATCAACACGAGGAATGTGAGCTTCCATGAAAGATTCATCATGAGGGAGATCATGCCCAGTGTCTTGATGAATGTCCTCAGCAGCACGTTGATATTCAGACACACTGCTAGTCCCATCAAGTTGGTGTCTTTAGACAACCTGGAGGTGATTTCACCTGCACAGAATAATGAATAGAAATGACCTTCTGTCCTGTTCTGTTACGTTCTGTTACGTTCTGCTTCCTGTTACATCCTTATATGTCCTGCTCTAAATGTATATATACCATATATGTAATGTCTCTGGTCTTGACCTGACTTGTTCCGTCCTTCATGTGCACTGATAAATTAGTATATTTGCATGTTATAAGAGCCTTACCTGTCCTTGTGGTCTCAAAGAATCCAATTTCCTGTTTGGTCAAAGCCCCAAACAGCATGACTTTCATTCTGCAGGTGAAGGAACTGATGGCACACAGTAAGAAACCCCCTCTGCCGCCGGCACTCACAGAGCTGATGAATCAATCAAAGAGAAAGCTCAGTTAGATTTTAGCTGTGAGCCACAGACGATGAATGTGGAGGGAGAACAACTGTCCCATACTGTACCTTCCCAGAGAGAACAGGCCCATGAAGAGGAGCGCAGATATGAATTCATTGGGCTGATACTGACTGCCGAGGATGTCGATGACTCTCCCGGTGTAGAACGGGATGAACATCTCACCTGAGAAGAGACACACAGGTACACATCAATCAGACGCATACATCATCTTCATCACCATCACCATCATCTTCATCATCATCTTCACCATCATCATCATCATCATCTTCATCATCATCATCATCATCATCATCATCATCATCATCTTCACCATCATCATCATCTTCACCATCATCATCATCATCATCATCATCATCATCATCTTCTTCTTCTTCATCATCATCATCATCATCATCATCACCATCATCACTATCACCATCACCATCATCATCATCATCATCACCATCATCTTCATCATCATCTTCATCATCATCAACATCATCATCATCATCATCTTCTTCTTCATCATCATCATCACCATCATCATCATCACCATCATCACTATCACCATCACCATCATCATCATCATCATCACCATCATCATCATCATCATCATCTTCTTCTTCTTCATCATCATCATCATCATCATCACCATCATCATCATCATCACCATCATCATCATCATCATCATCATCTTCTTCTTCATCATCATCATCACCATCATCATCATCACCATCATCATCACCATCATCACCATCATCATCATCATCATCTTCTTCTTCTTCATCATCATCACCATCATCATCACCATCATCTTCTTCATCATCATCATCATCACCATCATCATCATCATCATCATCTTCTTCATCATCATCACCATCATCATCATCATCATCATCTGTAGGCTACTTACACAGAACAGCCATCGTGAGAAACAGGAGCCCTCCGAGCATCAGCGGGTATTCAGGTCTGAACAGGTGTAGGACTCTCATCAGCAGCTCTCTGGCTTTCTGCTTCTTCTCTTTACCGGCGGACACATCGTCCTCGTACCGGATGGTGATCTCCCAGAACAGCGCAGCAGCCAGCGACGCGCCGGTGCAAATCAGCCAGCAGCGCGCATCCGGCACCAGACCGGCGCACCGGGTCTCCTCGTGGTGGAGCAGTCCGGTTCCGGTCTGGAACACCGCCGGTAGCGCACTGTGCGCCGTTATAACGCGGATCAACACCGGGCTGATGTGTCCAAGCGCGAACAGAGTCACAGCCGTCAGAGCCAAACAGCGGAGAGCCGCAGAGACCCAGAGATGCGCCACATGTCCGAACACTCTGTGCGTCACGACGGATCCAGACGCGTAAAACAAGGAGAGGTCGACGCAAACTGCCAAAGTCAAAGCAAAGACTTTGCGGATTACTGTTGTTTTATTATTGCCCGCCATCTTCCAGTAACAGTCGTTCCTCCTCTCTGCTCTGCTCTGCTCTGACTCCAGTGTTGTAGCTCTCATCCACTTTCAGTTTCATTTTCTGGCAAACCAGAGGGTTTTCCCTGAAACACCCCAACCGCAGAGGCAAGACAGCTTTATCAGTAGAGCACATTTCAGCAACAATTCAAAGTGCTTTACATAAACATTCAAGAACATTGCGACAAAGTGCAAAAGAACATTAAGACATAATTAAAACAGTTATAAAAGCATTACAGATTAGAAAATAAAAAAGGGCCAAAAAAAAAAGTTAGGATAGAAGCTAAAATAGAATATAACACACAAAAGCTCTAGTGCAGTACAAGATCATTATCTGGTTTAATAAAAGGCAGCAGCAAACAGGAAAGTTTGTCCTGCAGGTTTCTGGGAGCTTGTTCCAAATATTTGGTGCATAAAAACTGAACTAAACTTTGAGTTAGGACAATTCAAACCACCTGGATGAAAACTGCAGTTATAACATCCAGTGTCCGAGACAGTGTCACAAAAAGTAAATCTTTCAACACAGGCCTTTATATTATTTAAAATTTCACATAATTTTTTTTCTTTATTATTGTTATTTACTTATTTATTTATTTATTTATTTCACTTATTATTGTAAGTGTTGGTATTATTATTGTTATTGACATTATTATCCTGACCATCATCATCATCATTATCTTTATTGTTATTCATATTATTAATATATGTGTATGTGTATATATACTGTATTATATATATATATATATATATATATATATATATTACTCATTTATTTTCTTTTTGTTTTGTTTTATTGCAGAATAAAGGGTGACATAATACACAAAATATTTGACTTTCACTTTCTGCTGATGTGTTTGTCAGACTGAATCCCTCTCACACAGAGCTGCTGCTGATTCTGTGGGACTATTTGTAGAGAGGCTGAATGTAAAACTAGAGGTAGAGCGATTCATTCATTCATTATTAATTTGAGGTATCGGCCGATTATTTATTTATTATAGTATTTCACTGAGCCAACACTGGGGAAGGCCACTACACTATCATTGTTTTTTTAAATTTTTTTTATTTATGTAAGTTTTCACATTGTTGTTGTCTGTCAGAAACAAGGAGATGCTGCTACAGTATCTGCAGATAAATCATGTTAAGTGCACTAAAACTCTTTTCATTCATAACTTGTTGATTTTCTTTTACGTTGTTAAGTTGTTTTAAATTAATGTTCATTTAAGTTCAGCAATGTTTTGTCTCATTATTATTAAATTGTATTTTATCAGATGCAAAAATAAACAACAACAATATATTGACATTATATATCGGCCACCTTCTAAATATCGGCATCAGCCATTGAAAAACCACGGAGCACCCTAAACCCCTAGGACAGGGCTCAGCAACCTTTACTATCAAAAGAGACATTTTAGGCAAAAACAAAAAAAAGAAAATCTGTCTGGAGCTGCAAAACATGTGATCATTGTGATGAAGGTAACACAGTTTATAGTCTAAGTATATAGTATATAAGTCTAATGCAGTGAGGGCCAAAGAGACAATGTACTACGGAGTATTAGGGCCACATTGAGGGAAAAAACATCTGAGATTTACACAATAATATGAGAATTCGCAATATTACGAGAATAAAGTCATAACTTTACAAGAATAAAAGACACGTAAATAACACCTAAAATTACTACTTTATAATATTATGACTTTATTCTGGAAATCTCAGATACATTTTTGTCCCTCAATGTGGCCCTAATACTCCGTCGTATCGTCGTACCATAGACCTACAACAATGATAAATAAAAATGAAAATGTAAACAAAAAACAGTTATTCATTTCCATTTATAAAAGTCCACAGGGAGCCACTGGAGAGGAGCTGAAGAGACGCAGGTTGCTGACTCCTGTACTAGGAAGAAACTTTTATTAAGTCGTGCCCTAAAGTTAGTAACTACAACATTTAGTTTTGGAAAAATATGATTTTGCATAATTCTTTTGAGTTTTTAATAGTAAAAATATTCAATAACTTCAGTATTATGCAGTGTAGTAAATCACTTCACACATCGATGGTCTCTTCCTGATTATACTTATTAAACTAATTAAGACATTTTGATTGCACTACACTTTATAAAAGTGAAGTTATTGAATATTTTTCCCATTAAAAATTCACCAAAATTTTGCAAAAGCACATTTTTTCCAAACTAAGTGTTGTAATACTACTACGAGGAGATCATTGATGTGTGAAGTAATTTTGGTGGTACTACACTGTATAATACTGAAGTAATTGAATATTTCTCTTTTCGGCGTTGCACTTTGTAGACGGTCCCTGACCACTCGTCTCACAGCCGGCTGCACATAGAGACCAATGTTATGTGTCCCTCTCGAAGGACTAAAGGCTCGTTGTGATTAAAATGAGGTTGTAGCTCGTTGTCTACCTCACTACGGTTAGAAAGAGCCCTCGTTGATGTTTTAACAACATTTCTGTTATGAGTTATTGATCCAGGAAGTTTGAATCTGTCAAATCAAAGTACACCATCTAGGAAGGCACCGTACATCAGCAATGCGTGGACTGTCAGGAATGATTGGAAGAAGTGCTCTATGAAGTAACTTGAGGGTACGACTTAATACAAGTTTTCTCCTAGGGGTCTAGGGGGGCTCCGTAAAAAAAACATATTGGTCGACCCACAATTTATTATCCAGCAAGTTTACACAGCATTGGACAGGAATTGTGATAATTTCCACGTCTAACTCTGTGAAGCTGTCCTGAACTCGGTCTGTTGACTGGTGTATCTGGAGAGACAACCTTGTTAGAATTACATGCACAGACTGAAATGAAGAATCAGTAGTTTTTCCTTTGCAGATAAATCAACAACTTTATTGATCTGGTCACCTAATGTAAGCTCCCTCTTTGTTATATTTCAACGTCTCTTAATCATCATCATCAACCTGATCAGCTGTATCTTGACGATGTGAGGCTGTGAGCAGCTTTTAAATTACACAAACACAACATGCTACCTGATATTACTCTTGAAATAGTTTTGGTAATCATACAGCAATGCAAAGGTTTTTTTTTAATTCAAATAATTAGTAAAAGAAAAATTATTGTCCAATATGTTTTTATTTTACAAGCTGAATTAGTTGACAGCTGATCCGATGTGTATAGAATGACTATTGTGAGCAAAACAAATACTTAACTGCATCGTGCACAACAGTGGCTTTGCAACTAGAGATAAAAAAAATGATGTATCACTGATCAAAGAAGGTGGGTAAGTCATTTCCTAGAATGACTTTCTCCTCCGTGCCGTGTTCATCAATGGAGACGATATAGGCCACGCCACCACTGGAGCCATCGCGGCTCATCGCCAGAGAGAGAGCTACAAGAGAGAGACAGAGAAAGAGGATAAGAGAAGGGTTTTAAAAGACAACATATTCAATAGAACATGAAATAATCGAATGATAGATCTTCTCAGTAGTCGGTACGAGAAGCAGCAAATGTCTGGTTTCTCTTTCCACTTTCCAACCAAAAAAAAATGCTTTCTGTGGAAAAGAAAAACGTACTGTTGACAACAAACTGCTGGCACTCCTCCTTGTTCATATCCCTACGATACTCTGCATCGACGAACCCGTACACATATGAACTGCCAGAGCCGCCGACTGCAAAAGGCTGCCTCGTCAGGAGACCGTTCAGGGTTGCAAACACCTGGGAGAGGTCAAAGGGCACAGAGACAGAGCAGACCCGTCAGAGTGTGTTGGTGAGATATGATCTTTTATTTAAGCATCCAGCAACAACAACGTTAGCAGCTGCTCCATCTATTATAGGTAGGGATGCACCGATACCGATACCAGTATCGGGTATCGGGTCCGATACTGTGCTCATGTACTCGTACTCGCAAAAAAGGCTCCGATACAACGGCACCGATACCACTTTACAGCAGCGTGACGTTAACCTCTCGTCATCATCTTTCGGGTCCTATCGCACGCGCTCATGCTCACACTCCAGCTCCCCGACGGGCGAGACAGGCCGATGGTGCGCCCGAACCGGGGTTTTGATTGCACCCTCTGACTCGCGCATACGTTAGACTCCTTGGTCCGTGTTTCAAGACGGGTCGGGTGGGTTGCAGACATCGCCACAGACTCCTGGCGCCTTTTACGTGGGCCGAGCCCCGCCCTGGGGGCACGACGACGCGGTTGGGGTGCACTGGTGACAGTCCGCCCCGGTGACACTTTGTCCACGGCCCCGGGAAGCACCTTCGCCCTGAGCCTTTCCAAGCCGACCTAGGGCCGGTCGCAGCGCACCGCCTCGTATGCGGGACTCCCCAGCCTGCCGTGTGTCGCTCACACCCTCCAGCTGGCTGTTAACGAGGGTCTTTTGGCACAGAGAAGTACTCGTATGGGTACTCGCTATCAGCGATCAGCGAGTACCCAAATGTAAGTACTTGTACTCGGTCTGAAAAAGTGGTATCGGTGCATCCCTACTAACAGGTTAAAGTATCACCTTCTAGCTTTAGCAGAAGTTGCAGACATTCATTTTGACATTATTAACATTGTCTTTCCAGTAATCTTTCTTGTTTCATGCTTGAATCTCTGGAGCCGACTACATGTTATTATCACCGACCTGTCCTTTGTCCTTCCTGTCCCAGCCAGCCACGATGAGATGCGCTGACAGCTCCTCCTTGTATTTGTAGGAGATGTTTCTCACCAGAGTGGCAGCTGAGCGAACCTGGGGGTCCTCGTCTATCTCAATGCTGACAGAGGAAGACATAAAAAAAATGTGTTGTGGTTTAGACTTACGGACACTTTTGAAAGGCCAATATAATACTGATATCTTTATATTGAAGCTGCCAGTAGCTGGAATATTTCACTCAGAGGAATTTTCTGTATTGTATTTCTGTTTAATATTACATTTTTAAATATCACGATTATCGTCAATACCGGTATATCGCGACACAGAGTTGGACTATACTTTTCCATTGTGTTGTATTTGATTAAAGGGTAACAAGTCTGTTGCTCTTCTTTGAGCGTGTATTTATGTACCTGTGGACATCGAGCTGGTAGTTGACCATCTCAGCGATGGTCTGAGCGTCTGCTGCAGAGCCGGACAGAGCACAGTAGATCTTGTCATGGAGGGGAGACAGCTTGTTCATCACCCTGTTCACCACTGATGCCCTGGATGGAGGATGGAGGATGGAGAGGGAGAGTGTGATTGTGGGTTAATGATACTGTATATAACTTATATTTACCCCTTGCACTTTAATACTTTTTATATTCTGCAGAAACCTATCTAGAGATGGTGCATGACAGGAAAGATGGAGAGCTGGAAGGATTTTGGGTCATTACGCATGAGGTGTCTTGGTAAAAATAGTATTATGCAGATAGAAGTGCATGCAAAACACAACACATACGCACACACTTACCCTGCAGACACCCGGGAATCAGACCCCAGCACGACCCCTCCATTAAACTCTATGGCAATGATGGTCGTCTACAAACAGAGGTAATAAAAGCGATGCAAAGTTAGAAGTTATTCGCAATTCCGCATGTGGCCCAGGATAAGTCTTCACACCAAGTCTCTCAAACATCAACATTAAAATATCTTTTACTTACTCCAGTTTTCACCTCCTCAGACAACCACTCAGGCCCGGTTTCTTCCAACATGCTGCTGCAGCTCCAGTACCGACAACAGCACCGACCGTCTCCGTCTCCGTCTGTGCGTAAAGGGACGTGAAGGAGACACCGGAGGACACCGGATCGTTCAGTCGAGCGGTCACGCTTTATTATAAAGTTCTGAAACCTTCTTCACGGATCTATAAAGTGTTTTCGACGCGTTTGTTCCTTCATCAGACGGACTCCATGTTTTCCTGAATTAGGTCGAAATTGAAAGTGAAGTGTGTCCCTCCTCTGAGCTGAGCTGAGCCACTGAGAGCAGCAGAGAGGATTTCAAACTGCGTATCACTGTGAGGACTGTTCTGTTTAAAGCGGAACACCACCTAAATGAATAACTCCATTATGTTATTTCTTTAATTAGCCTAGGAAACTTAAATCAGTATTACTGAACATGAGCTACTCCATGGTGTAGCCTAGTGGTCGTTGATAAAGTGGGTGTACTACTAGGTAGAAATGGGTTACTGAGGAGGAAATGGGTAAACTCTCCTATTCCAGTGTCTTTTTGGCTGATAGATTGGTAAACTGTAAACCACCATATAAAATATCGGTTTTATATATAAAAGGAGTGAACCCTCCACTACACCACCGAGCTCCTCCCCCTCAAAGCCAAAACCAGTAAGTCTTAAACTTGTGACGTCATCAGGTATTAAAGTGTGGAGCTGCTGCACAGACGATGAGGGAGGCAGATTTTATCATCCGTTTTATTATTTCAAAATTAGTTTTATTCTATTGTAGAGTTCTCAGTCCCATCTAAAGGGAGGGAAAGAAGGAGATAGAGGGAAAGAGAGAGATAGAGGGAAAGAGGGAGATAGAGGGAAAGAGAGAGAGAGGAAGGGGGTGAAAGAGGGAGGCAGAGAGAGAGGGGGAGAGAGAGAAAGAGAGATAGAGAGAGAAAGAGAGAGAGAGAGGAGAGAGAGAGAGAGAGAGAGAGGAGAGAGAGAGAGAGAGAGAGAGGGGGGAAAGAAGGGGAGAGAGAGAAAGAGGGAGAGAGAGAGAGGGGGGAAGAGAGAGAGGGGGAGAGAGGGAGGGAGAGAGAGAGAGAGAGAGAGGGGGGGGAAAGAAGGGGAGAGAGAGAAAGAGGGAGAGAGAGAGAGGGGGGAAGAGAGAGAGGGGGAGAGAGGGAGGGAGAGAGAGAGAGAGAAAGGGGTGAAAGAGGGAGAGAGAGAGTGAAAGAGAGATAGAGAGGGAAAGAGAGAGAGAGAGGGAAAGAGGGAGAGAGAGAGAGGGAGAGAGCAGGTGAAAGAGGGAGGCAGAGAGAGGGGAAAAGAGAAAGAGAGATACAGAGGGAAAGAGAGAGAGAGGGAAAGAGGGAGAGAGAGAGAGAGAGGGGGGGAAAGAGAGAGAGAGAGAGAGAAAGAGAGATACAGATGAAAAGAGAGAGAGAGAGGGAAAGAGAGAGAGGGGGGAAAAGAGAGAGAGAGAGAGAGAAAGAGAGATACAGATGGAAAGAGATACAGATGGAAAGAGAGAGAGAGGGGGGGAGAGAGACAGAGGGAAATAGAGAGAGGAAGAGAGAGGGGTGAAAGAGAGAGAGAGATGGAGAAAGAGGATGAGAGAGAGGGAGGGAGAGAGGGAGAGAGATGCACAGCAGCTATAAGTAGTAAAAAGGACTAATAACAATAATCAACAGCAGTGGATGTAATAGAGTGATAATAGAAATATCAGTAATAATAGCAGTAATATAATATAAATATAACTAATAATAATAAAAAGGCTGATAATAATGACGGTGGTAGTGGGTGTCAAGCAGGCAGCAGACGCAACCCTGATCCAGGTGTAACCCCCGATCCAGGTGTAACCCCGACCCATGGACACCTGACGAGCTGAGACAGCACAAAGACTCCGGGGGAAGGAATCATGTCAGTAACATGTATGACTGGAACATGAACATATACAGATAGAGAGGAGGAGAGAGGAGCTACAGAGACGAGGCTATGCACCAGACTGTACCATTTTAAAACCTTTAAATGATATATGACAACAGGACCAGTCATTTACAGAACACATCACAAATCCATAAACAGATTTTAAAGCACAGAACCCAAAAATAAAGAAACAGAGGAAGAACGATGAGGTTTATGGAATATGTTTATTTGTATCTCACACATTAAGAGAAAATACACAAAGCATGTGATGTGGACTCAGGAAAAGGCAGAGATGACCTCATATATAATGTAAATATAATATGAGTTGTGAGTAGAATTTAGTAGTTTGGTATAATTAGTTAGTCCTATACAGCACATTACTGATGAAACTGTAGCTCAGGGATTACAAAGCATGACTCCATAATGCATCATCAACATGTCACTCATCGTGGAACTTGGGCAGCTTGTTACCGGGGACAACCACATGCTCCACCCCGGTTTCCGTGATCACCACCAGGTGAGCCACGCCTCCGCTGACGTTGTCTCTGCCCATGGCCAAAGCGAGAGCTGTGAGCACAGAGACGAAGAGAAGGGAGGGCAGAGGAGGAGGAAGAGAGGAACAAAGAGCAGGAGAAATAGAGGTCAAGATGAACAACCTCAGACATTAACTCTGGAACATTTAGAAAGCTTCTAACTACAACACACATTTTCAAACATGAATATTATCTTTCCTTTGAGTGCAAACAGAAGCTTTCTACTCTCAAAAAGGTGTAATACCCAGGGGTCAGCAACCTTTACAGTGAGGGAAAAAAATCTGAGATTTCCAGAATAAAGTCATAACTTTACGAGAAAAAAGAAAATAACATGTAGAATTACTACTTTATAATATGACTTTATTCTCGAAATCTTTGATTTTTTTTTTTCCTTAATACTCCGTCGTACCATAGACCTACAACAATGATAAATAAAAATTAAAATGTAAACAAAAAAACAGTTATTTATTTCCATTTTTATAAACCCACAGGGAGCCACTGAAGAGGAGCTGAAGAGACGGATGTGGCTCAAATCCTGACATGAACTTTTCCTGACAAAACATATGTTATGTTTAGGTTCACAAGTAAGATAATACAACAAGTACCATTAGTGGCGAACTGTAGGCACTCCTCTCTGCTCATGTTGGGTTTGTATTTGGCGTCGACGTAGCCGTAGATGTAAGTGCTGCCTGAGCCGCCGATGGTAACTGGCTGACCGACTAACATCCCGCCTAGAGACACCACGTACACCTGGAGAAGGGACGGAGAATATCAGCTATATGCAGCTAGGTGGAGTTACTATGTACTATCATCATCATCATCATCATCATCATCATCATCATCATCATCATCATCATCACTGCTGTCCTGCTCCCTACCTGTGGTCCTTTCTTCCTGTCCCAGCCTGCTGTGATGAAGCCGGCCTGCAGCTCGTCTTTGTTTTTGTAACACAGTTCTTTCAGCACCGACGCTGCTGCTATCACCAGTGGAGGGGTCTCCATCTGGACACTGAGGATTAGGAGGAGGCAAGAAAGATCAGGGAGGGTCAACTGTTGTTTACTGGATGTGTGTGAGACTGCTGGAGCACATACAGGATATGCGTTACAACTGTGTATGACTGTCTTCACATAGGAGTCATAGAGGAATACAAATAAGTAATGTGATGTGAAAATGTGATAAGCACGTTTTCTCTGTGTGCACACTGTGCGTTACATGTGCCAATGTATTCATATGTGTGTGTGTGTGTGTGTGTGTGTGTGTGTGTGTGTGTGGATGTGGCACCTGTGGAAGGACAGGTGGAACTTTGCAGCCTTGGTGACGGCCTGAGCGTCCGCGAGTGAGCCAGCCATGCAGCAGAAGATCTGGTCATGAACCTGAACCACCTTGTTGATGGTCCTAGACGATACATATTCCCTGAAGAGAGAGATAAAGACGAAATTAAATTAATAAAGTAACTAGAATTACCGGCGCCTAGCGAGCTGTACGCCTCCGCCAACCAGTCAAGTTGCAGTTTACATCTATGTCTGACCAAAATGTCATCACTACAACACTTTATCCTGTTAGATATTTGTGTGAAATTGTCATAATTAGCATATGAATTCTTGAGTTATGGCCCAAAATCATCTTGTAGTGCACGGTTTAGCTGTAAAATTAGAAAGTTAGCTCCGGCTGGTGGGCGGTGCTTGGTATTAAAACATTTTATGCAAGAAATAGGCATTACAGAAACAGAATATTGATTCGTATTTGATCAGCGCTGCCTAGTTTGACTGTTTGGTCGGAGTTCGCGAGTGATTGACAGCTGCTCAGAGACGGCAAGGCTCCAGCTCGGCTCTGATTGGTTGTTTTCCTCCGGTCTGTAAAATCTTGCAGATGCCCTTAGGAGCACCGGAGGACACAGAGGAACATGATTTTTTTTTCAGATTACCTGTCTCATGTACTACTGTCAGGATATAGCGAGTGTTTTATAAAAATAACTTTTTTGTAATCATATTTGCTCCATTTCTACCCACTGCAGCTTATAGTTTATACATAATGTAGTTTTTAACTGGAGCTGTGGCCTTGAAAAGTTGCCATATTGCAAAACACATTATTATTTGTAAAATTGCAGGTTGTGTGCCCTGAAATGTTCTGAAAACTAATACACTTTGTAACCTTGTTTTCTGCTTTAAAATAACTTTATAACACGTTTCAAAGGTTGTGCACAACACATCATCCTTTTGTTTCCGTGTATCAACTTCAGTGTGTCGTCACAACATCCTCACCCTCCAATGGAAGCCCTGGAGTCTGACCCAATCACGACCCCTCCATCAAAGGTGGCAGCCAGGATGGTGGTCTAAAGGGAGGAGGACAGTGTGGTTGGAGACACAGTTTCATTCTCCAGCACTGAACAAGTAGATATATATTGAGCCAAATGTGACAGAAGACAAATATAACACATCTAATTGGCATTGTTTGAGTCTTGCATTGACAGTAGAGGTTTTAAACGCTTGGTGTGCACGACGGTGGTGAAAGCACTTTCTCAGTTTATGTGATATTTTAATTAATATTTTACTCAAACTGATAAGAGAGAATGTGGTTGTTGTTTTGTTTTTTTCCTTTTTAGGGGTTTTGAGCGTTGAGCTGTACGACCAAATTCTTGAAGTGTGTTTGTATTCACACACAGCTTTCCCTTCTTTCTTTCCTTTTTATTCTATGCACCAGTGAAATGACAGACTTTGTTTGGACACCTTGATTTTCCAGCTGAGCAGCACAACAACAAATGCAAAGCCCGTGTCAGCTATGATCATTTCGTATCCTTGAGTTGGATAAATTGTAAATGTACCGTAGTGGTGCTGTTAGTCAGATTGTTAAAAGCTGCTTGCAAACTAGAAGTAATACTCAGTAGGTCCACAACTATTCTCAGGGACTTCTTCCACCCAGCTCATCACCTGTTTGACCTGCTGACCTCTGGCAACGCTACAGGTCAATGAAAGCCCGCACCTACAGTTTCTCTCCCGGGGCCATAGGGACACTGAACCAAAAACAAATCTGTGCAATATTAATACACTGAATGTGAAATACATTAATCTGTGCAATATACACCTCAAGTGCAACTTTGTTTACATTTTATTTATTACATCTACCCTACCTCCTATTTTACAAATGCAATTACCTCTGGTTACATTACATCTATTTTTATATTTTATACTTCTAGTGTAACACTTCTATTTATATTTATTTATTACATCTACTTTACCTGTTTTATTTACTTTATAACTGTGTGTGTGTTTTACCTGTTATATGTTTTATCTGCCTCGTTTAGTCTCGTCAAGTATTTGTTTTAAAGCACTGACCAGAAGTGGACACTGTGAATCTAATTCTATTTAATACCATGACAATAAAGCTTTATATTCTATCTATTCTATTCTAATACTAAGACATGTCTTATTTATCACTACTTCGTGTCCATTCAGCAGACTGAGCAACGCTATGCATTGTGGGATTTAGAGTTCTGTGAAGGTTCTTAAGGGGATATGAACTGAAGGTGAAAGTGTAGCCATGTCGCTTCTCTGTAGAAACATTGGGAGGTAACAGAGGAAACATTTAAACAATTCACTGATAATAAAACACAAGGAACGTCCAGTCGACGTCTTTTCACTTTGTGTTTGTACTATTCAGGCATCACCTGCTCATCCTGCTCAGAGACGGTTAGCGATCATTTTTACGCGTAAAATGCGCGTAAAATGCGCGTAAAAGGCGCGTAAAAGGCATCACTACTACTGCTGCTTTTTCAGCAGGCTGGATGAAAGATACTAGTAAACCGATCCGGATTTACTCACCCCGGTGCTGACTCCTTTAACTTGTGCGTCCGTGCAGCGTTTCTCCATTTTTTCACTCCAAAATCGAAAGAGAAGGAGGAGGAGAGGTGACGCTCAGAACAGCGACCTCAGGCGCATCGAGACGCGCAGAGAAGCCGCAGCTCAACTCTCCAGCATGGCGCTATCAAATGTCCTCCAAACTCCTGCAGCTGGGTTCAATTTCGACAACGCAGCGAGGTATGAGCTTCTTCTTCTTTTATATATTATGAGCAGCAGGCTGTATCAATAAAGAAAATACATTAAAACGAGTCAAAATCAAAAAGATCAAAAGTGAAAGTAACTTTTTTTTTCCTGCTTGTTTATCAGTTGAATCAATGATGACGGTTATTATATCTATATAACATATATTCATCAGTTGACCCTCCCTCTTCTCTCCTTCCCTCTAGGAATGCTGCATTAGAGGGTCTTTTTGATGGACACACACCTAAACCTATGAAAACAGGCACCACAATAGCAGGAATGGTGTTCAAGGCGAGTATAGAGCTGTGTAAACTGAGCTGGACCAGAGGGGTGACTTTAGTCCATGAGCCATAAATTAGATTTTTTTACATTGTTTTTAGTATACCAGATTGTAGGAAGGTAAACAATGAAGTCTCTGTTTGCATCTGCATTGCCATGATGCATATGTATGACAGGAGCTGCCCAGTGCATCTCCACTGCTGGTGACTGGGCAGCTCCACTGGACCGACTGAGATTGAAATGCCTTGCCCAGGGGGAAGGAAGGCTGGGTCAACTTATTCCTCCCTTTCACATCCAAATCTCATGACTGTCCATCCTCCATAAAACAGCCCCCTCCCCTGGGTCATGGGGATCATGCCCACAATGGGCCAGCCCTCTCCTATAAGGGTCTGGGGGCGGCCCAATGCTGGGTCATTCAGTCAAAAATAAATAATTAAAGAAAAATAAAATAAAATAGAATAGATGCACAAATACAACTTCAAATCAATAAGTACAATATGAAACAATAAGCTAGTTGACCCTGCCGAACTGACCCCGCTGACCTGCTCTGGAGGTCCCTGACGGTGCCCCTGTTGTGCCTCGCTGCCGGTGGACGGGGCTGCGTATAATCGTTGTTATAACTGTTATTATTAGTCTAATTATTAGTAGAATTAATTATGTTCCTTGCTCATTTATTTAGTTATTTCCTCTCCTATGCTTCCCCTTAGTTAACTACTTAATAATTTATTTATTTATTTTTAATTTGTGTATTTATTTGTTTATATGCATGTATGCATATGTATGTATATAAATATATATATTTTTTTTATTAACCTCTCCTCTCTCCATGTATCCACCCTATAGACATGGGCACATACTCGTACGCACGCTCACGCGCAAACACACACACACAGAAATGTGCTAACTGGCCTGTGTTCACTGTTCTTGTCGTCCTCTTGTTGTTGTGTTAATGTATTGTCTTTTGTCTTGCAATAAAAAAAAAAAGGAAAAAAAAGAAATGCCTTGCCCAAGGGCAACCAGAGGGGATGACAATTTGAGTGGTTACCAGTATCCCAATTTGTGTGTGTGTTGGTGCAGGATGGGGTGGTGCTGGGAGCAGACACAAGAGCGACCTCCAGTGAAGTGGTGGCCGACAAGATGTGCGCCAAGATCCACTACATAGCTCCAAATATATAGTAGGTCTCATACACATGGTACCCTGAAACCAGAGGCAGAGGAAGTCAAAGTACTCCCGCTATTATCCATCTATGACAGGGGTCAGCAACCTTTACTATTAAAAGAGACATTTTAGTGCAAAAAAAAAAAAATCTGTCTGGAGCCACAAAACATTATACAGTTTATACAGCTTACACACAAAACATCTGATCATTGTGATGAAGGTAACACAGTTTATAGTCTAAGTATATAGTATATAAGTCTAATGCAGTGAGGACCAAAGAGACAATGTACTACGGAGTATTAGGGCCACATTGAGGGAAAACACATCTGAGATTTACAGAGTTATGTCATAATATTACGAGAATAAAGTCATAACTTAACGAGAAAAAAAGTCGAAATATTACGAGAATAAAGTCATAACTTTACCAGAAAATAAGTTGTAATATTGAGAGAATAAATTAAATAACTTAACGAGAAAAAAATTAAATAACATTACTACTTTATAATATTATGACTTTATTCTGGAAATCTCAGATACATTTTTTTCCTCAATGTGGCCCTAATACTCCGTCGTACCGTCGTACCATAGACCTACAACAATGATAAATAAAAATGAAAATGTAAACAAACAGAAACAGTTATTCATTTCCATTTTTAAAGCTCCACAGGGAGCCACTGGAGAGGAGCTGAAGAGACGCAGGTTGCTGACCGCTGGTCTATGATGTCCAATGCAATTCTAGTTGTTTTGCAATGAAATGTAATTTCCTTTTTTGGAGCCTCCTACATATTTTACCTTAAACTGCCTCCTTTACTTGTGATTTCCTACATATCCCAGAATGCCCTACAGTGACCTTTTAAGGTTGGCGACATTGACTGTATTTTGGCTTCACTTCCATACGGTGGGAGGAAGTGGAGATGCTTCGTCCATCTTTACATACAGTCTGTTGTTTGCCACATAAAAACAGCTGGAAAGTAGACAGTCCTATGGAGACTTCTCGTTTGAAATCAGACTTGTAATTACAGTAACGTGCTATCGATGACAGATTTCCCAAATGCAAGTTGTGGTTGCATTGCATTCTGGGATATTGAGGCTATTGAGGGAGAAGAAATTAGTTTAGTTTAGTTTTCCACTTTATCTTGTTCTTATTTTCCCCTCATCTCTTCTTCCTCGATCTCTCTGATCCCTCTCTCCGTAGTTGTTGTGGAGCAGGCACAGCTGCAGACACAGAGAAGACCACGGATATTCTGTCCTCCAACCTCACCATCTTCTCTCTGAACAGCGGGAGGAACCCTCGTGTCATCATGGCCGTCAACATACTACAGGATATGCTGTACAGGTTCGTGTTGCTCGTGTGTTTGCATCTAGAGGTGTTGTGAATGAGTTAAACTCACACAGTGGTGGTAATCAGACTTGGATCTCTGTGCCCCTCAGGTATCACGGACAGATTGGTGCCAGTCTTATACTGGGAGGAGTAGATTGCACTGGGAACCACCTGTACACGGTGGGGCCGTATGGGAGTGTGAACGAGGTGCCTTACCTTTCTATGGGTATGTACAGCATGTGGCAAAACAATGTTGTATAAGCGCTGACGGCACTGTTACTGTGTCATCTTTTCCTTGGGTTCTTTGCTGGTTTATCTGTCTCTCTATCATATCAAAACAAGTTCTATCGTATATTATGATGTCATTCTATAATTTACCAATATAATCAACATTTTAATTAGCTGCAGTTTTGCATTTGATCCTCTCTCTGGCTACATCTTCACTTCACCGTGTGTCCGTGCAGGATCTGGTGATCTGGCTGCTCTTGGGATTCTAGAGGACGGGTTCAAACCTGACATGGAGGTACGCCACCTGGACAGCTGCTGTTACACATCGTGACAATGATTGCTGGTCGTGATCATTTAGACATGATCACAACGTAATTTAATTGTTTAATTGGATGACTGTAGTGTGGGGGGACTATACTACATAAATAAGCCTCTAGATCAGGGGCCTCCATCCTTTTTGTCCTCTGAAAGCTAATTTGACTAAATGAAAGTGGCCGAGAGCTACTCCTAGCACCACGTTGTATATCGCCAATCGCTGACTTAATTTCTATCTTACTATTATGGTCCTTTAATAACGTACCTATTCAGGATGACCAAGATGACCCATATATTTATTTTTAGTAATAATTCTACACACAGAACCAAGTTATTCATCTTTATTTATTTTTCTTGTTTTTTGTTTTTTGCAAATATTTATTCAATTATTTATTTATTTTTATTTGTTAGGATGCATATATTACTATGATGTGTTTTTTTATTAAGGCCTACTCACTCATCTCACTGCCCAATGTTATATTGTGTATAAGGAAATTCAAAGAAATAGATCACAAAAAAAGATTAAACATGAAAGAGAGTGTAGGTATTTGGGAAGGTGGATTTTAAAACTGATGAATGTCTTCTCCTTCATGTTCTTCCATGTCTCTGTCTGTTTCTCTCTCTCTCTCTCTCTCTCTCTCTCTCTCTCTCCATCATTTCTCTGACTCCTCATAAGCTGGAGAAGGCGAAGGAGCTGGTGCGTCTTGCCATCCACGCGGGCATCATGAGTGACCTCGGCTCAGGCAACAACATCGACATCTGCGTCATCACCAGACAAGGAGTGGACTACATCAGACCCTACCAGGTGTCAGAGTACAAAGACAACAGGTAGGCCAGTGTGTTTCTTACAAGAAGAGGTTTCATGTTGAACCACATCTGCATCAGATTTCCTTCTCAGAGAGTGGTGCATATCTTTAGTTTGTCCCTGGTTTGTGACTAACATGTAATCCTTAGCTTTTTAATCAACAACTTACCACTTGCAGACAAAACAATAGTTTTGAATATCAAAGTGGAAAACCTCCATCAATATATTATTTATTCTGTAAAACAAAACTTGATCAAGCTTCGCCCATCTCCATCTCTCTCTCTTCCTCTCTCCTTAGGAAAATGAAATACAGGTATGGTCCGGGCACCACAGCGATCCTGACGGAGAAAGTAGTCCCCTTCAAGCTGGAGGTTGTGCAGGAGGCCGTGCAGCAGATGGACACAGCCTGAGCCACGACGCACGCACACGACGTCAATCCATATAATCACCACAACATTCACATTAATAAATAGAAGTAGTGGGACATCTCAGACATTTGATTGACATTTTCATCATCGTTTTTTTACTCTGCTGCTCTTTGCTTCACTTTAATGTGGAAGAGTTCAGAAATACTGCAGTTCTACAGTAAGCAGTAACGTGTTTTTACAGTGTGGAATAATAATAATAAAAAAATTGAATACAATTCTACCTGTTGCATAATTTCTTTGTTTCATGTTTTGTAATTATTTACTGTAATATTTGAAGCCCCAGTATGAAAAGGACGTATAGGCATGTTATGTTAATGTATATATATAATACTTAATTAACCTAACTGCATTAGATTTTGTGTGATCAATAATGTGATCTAGCTCTGCTGGCTTCCACAAACCTGAATTCTACATTTTGCTGAGAGACTGATGACGAAACAAATATCCTGCTCTCCTATTGGTCAATGCGGGTTTTTAGAGCCATTTTTTTTTTATTCTAGATGAATATGGCGGAGTGTTGTGTTTTTGTATTTTGATTAACTTTTTAAGTTACAAAAAAACACAGGACTGGCCAAATATATTTAATCATAATTTCGCATAGATTTAGTGCTATTTAGCATCTTATTTTCAGAGGACATTCAGGACAACAATGAAGTAGTTTTTAAACTCTTTCACTTTCGAATTCCTCGTCACGCACAAGGAAATTATCCTCCTCGCTTTGTCAGATCGCCTTCGTCGTTTTTGGAACCCCTGAACTATAGTATAGTTATAGTATATACTGAGTATACTACCGAGTATAGTTTGACACATAATGGCTCTCTTCCAAGTCACTGGTTTTAAGCCTTATGCTGAACTCCGTGGGCAGATTCTTCCAGCAGGACAGACGCACCTCGTCGACCGAACGAACCACTACAATTTCGGGACCAAAACTCAAGAATTTGCAGTGCCTGTGGGTGTAGACGTGAGTATCATTTTCATCAAGTTTTGGTAAGAAAGTAATTCTCTGAATGTGATCTGGTAAACCAGCTGCTGCGTGCGTAAAAGCGTCCAGACGCGCTTTGGATCGATCTCTTTTACGCGTCTGTGACTTTCAGCTTGTGGTGCAGCTTTGCGTCTCATATAATGCTTTTACCTTCACTATCACGAGTTATTGTCAAAGAATATTAGATTGTGATTGATATTGCACTCTCGTGTTCTCTTACACACACACACACACATACACTTATAGTGCCATTACGCATCATGTGTCCACTCTGCTTTCATTTTAGCCCTCAGGGTTTCTCAAATCCTGCAACCGTGACGGAGGTGTGTGCATAGACCTGAACCACGGCACGACCACCCTGGCCTTCAAGTTCAGACATGGAGTCATCGTGGCTGTGGACTCCAGAGCCTCAGCTGGCCGTTACTTAGGTGAATAGACAACACATTATTACTTCTCTCTTCCAGACCTGGAAAATGTTAGAAAAGATGGATGGAACTGCACAACATGTTTGGAAATGTGTGGGACAAGTAGATTGTGCAAACACATAGCTCATATCATTCCTCATAGTCTTATCTGTAAAGATAAGGAAGGAGTGACATGACCCAGTCAGTCTTATTGCCCAGCTACCATCAATATACTGTACATCATTAAATCAGACTCTAGTCAGCTCAAGCAACAAAAGGTCCCAAAGAGGAGTGGACATTTGAAATGTAACATTTAGGGACCATGATGGTCACAAAATGTAACACGTGTAATCAAGGTGCTGCTACACTGGGATACTCTATGCTGCTTCAATGCTGTAATCTTGCTCACTAAATGTCTCCTTTCCCCCAAATGTATCGCGGCTCTGCAGCGTCCAACGATGTCAACAAGGTCATCGAGATCAACCCCTACCTGCTGGGCACCATGTCGGGCAGCGCTGCGGACTGCCAGTACTGGGAGAGACTCCTGGCCAAAGAGTGCAGGTCTGTCATGCAGTGTTTTCAACATTGGTCTGTCAGTCCCTTTTTATCACTTAGAGCTGAAGTAGGCGAGATTGGAGCTAATATGATTATATACAAAAACATGTATTTTAGTGTTAATCTGAGGAGCAAAACCTGACATTTAGCAAATCGGACAGCACAAAGACAGCAAATTCCAGTATAGAATATGCATTTTATGCAAAATAAATGATGACTTACGTTGACCTTTTTGTATTAAATGAAAGAGAAATGTGCCCCGATATAGAATTGATCATTGCTAACCTGCACCACCTGCATCACTGATTTGATTTTATCCATCCAGGCTGTACAGGCTGAGGAACAACCACAGGATCTCTGTGGCTGCTGCCTCCAAGCTGCTGTGTAACATGATGGTGGGTTACAGAGGCATGGGCCTCTCTGTGGGGAGCATGATCTGCGGATGGGACAAAGAGGTAAACTGTGGATGTGAATAGAGATGTCCTCACTGTGGTAGTAGAGGATGGTGATGTTGTGGTTTGCAGTGCAGGTCAGGGGAGTGTAGGGGGTGGAGCGGGAGGCTTACTGTAATCTGGATGTTTTCTGTTCCTGTTAACATTATAAAAAAGGGCTACATTATCATTATTTCTATTTACTATTAATGACACTTAAAGCTGCAGTAGGTAGAAACGGAGCAAATATGATTAATAAATAAAACGGTCACTATATCCTGACAGCAGTGCATGAGACAGGTAATCTGAAAATAATCATGTACCTCCGGTGTCCTCCGGTGCTAGATGTTCTCAAGCCTGAAAACAGAGCCATGAGGAGGAGCAGAAGTCTAGTTTTCTCTCAGAACACTTGAATTATAATATGCTGAAAGGTTATTATGGAATTTTTGCCCAATTATGCCAAAAATATACTGACTACTGAAGATTTAAAGTATACTTTCTTTAAGAAAACATTACCAAACAAAACATTACCCAAAACGTACGTTATTATTGTCTCGCCTCTATTTGGAACTTAGTATACTAACTTAAAGGGACTGTTTGTAACTTCTTACACGTATAAACATATGCGCGCTCACATGTGTGTCTCCGCTGTTCAGACAAGACTCCAACACAAACTCCAGTGAAGCACCAAAACCTCTTGGTTGTATCTAGTGAAGCTCGTCTGTTAAACAGTGTTGGCCGCGGTCGGAGGACGCGGGGGAGACCGTAGCTTTGGTCTCCAGGACCGGAGTCTCTGCTGTACTCTGCTCCGCTGCCTGCCTTCACTCAGCTCGCTCCACCTCTCACGTGCATGCGTGCACACTACACACTGCAGAACGTCTGATGTGACGTGTGTCGCCTCACTGTTTTGAGCGATTTTTGTTCATGTCTATTTAGAGCGAGCAAGCGCGAGCCCGACGCTGACTTTCGTTGACTTAACGGCCACAGGTGTCGCTGTTAACAAGCATTTCTGATTCTTACCAACAGTCCCTTTAATCTAGTAGTCTGGTAAAATAATGTAAGTTAAAATGATCATTTCCCTGCAGACTATACTGATTAATGACCCAAACTGTGCTCTCCAGGGTCCTGGGCTGTACTATGTGGATGACAACGGGACGCGTCTGTCTGGCCGTATGTTCTCTACCGGCTGTGGCAACAGTTACGCCTACGGCGTGGTGGACAGCGGTTACCGGGAGGACATGACGGTGGAGGAGGCGTACGAACTGGGCCGTCGGGGCATCGCTCACGCCACGCACAGGGACGCCTACTCTGGAGGGTCGGTCAACAGTGAGTATACTCTGAGAATGCTCCTCGGCTTTGTTTTTTGATTTAGCATTTAAGCATATCTTTTATCTCTGTTTGGCCGCTCCATCGGTATGGTTACAGTGGGTCAGTCCGTCCTCTTTGGTCCAGACTGACATCTTAACAACTATTGGATGGATCGCCATGAAATGTTGTACAGACATTCATGGTCCCCATAGGATGAATCCTCGAGCTCCACTGTGAGGTTCACATTTTGGTTTTCAGTTAAATATCTCAACATCTGGGCGGCTGGTTAGCTCAGTCGGTAGAACGAGTGCCCATGTATCGCCAAGGCTTAGTCTTAGCAGCGGTGGACCCGGGTTCGAATCCAGTCTGTGGTCCTTTCCGCATGTCATTTCTCTCTCTCCCCCTTTCCAACACTCTATCCACTGTCCTATCAATAAATGCTTAAAAATGCCCCCAAAAAATAACTTTAAAAAAAAAAAAAATATCTCAACATCTTTTAGGATGGACTACGATGACATTTGGTTCAGACATTCATGTCCCCGTCAGGATGAATCATCACTTTGGTGATTCTCTGACTTTTCATCCGTCACCATCATCAAACCTTCAAAACTAATGACATTCCCATCATCCTCAACTGCTCTTTCACTAGCAAGGACCACACCATCAACAAGACGAGCTTAACGATTTATTAAAGAAAGACGTGACTGATGTGTAAGACTTAAACTGCCTGTAGCTCATCCGCTTTGACGAATGCGTTGTGGGGAAGCTTCGACAGGGAATCAGCCGTAGCACCCAGACACGACGAAGCATAGACTGAATGTTGTACAGTCATGAAATGTATAACGCTGGAGTATTAGGGCCACATTGAGGGAAAAAATAAATCGGAGAGAATAAAGTCATAATATTACCAGAATAAAGTCATGCGTTTACGAGAAAAAAAATTGTAAAATAATGAGAATAAAGTCAGAAGTTGAAGAGAAAAAAGGCGTAGTATTATGAGAATAACGTCATAATATTATAAAGTCGTAGTTTTATGTGTTATTTTAGAGGGGAAATAGAGCAGCCTGTGTGAAAATGAGGAACGTGGAGCATCTTGTGAAGTTCTACTTTAGTTTAGGTTTCACAATAACCAAATACTTCATATTTTGGCTCATCAGCAGCACATTATCATCAGGATCAGGACCTGGAAAAGATTGAGCAAGAAACTGTCCTCCAGCACGGACCTGCTGGAGGAAACTGACTCTTTTGAGGAAGAGGAAATTACTTTTTTCTCTTAAAGTTATGACTTTATTCTCATTAAATTACAGCTTTTTTTCCCGTAATATTATGACTTTATTCTTGAAATGTGGCCCTAATACTCCGTCGTACTGTGAGCACTTGAAAAGGGTAAATTGTCATTTTTGTCTTTATGTATTTATGTGTACATTTGTGTGAATATGTGTGAACATGTTTACTCATCTGTGTGTGTGTGTGTGTGTGTGTGTGTCTAGTGTACCACATGCAGGAGGACGGCTGGATAAAGGTGTGTAAGGATGACGTATCAGAGTTGATCCACCGCTACAGGAAGGGAATGTTCTGAGTTTGACCCCTGAACCCAGATCAACCTCAGCACTCGACCCAATAAAGCGCTTGTTTCCAAGATGATGCAACGTTTTTCAATACATTTATTTTAAAGATATATTGGAATAGTTGATTTTAGAAATGAATGACCCCACTTTGTCTCCCAGCAGAGTGTGTGGTCCATTTCTGATTTTGGATCAATGAAATATCAGAACATGAAATGCTAAAGACCCGTTTCTTTCCGGGACAGACGAACCTAAACTTTGTAGAATCAAACTGTTATTAGATCGTTAACATCTTTGTTTGGTTATTGTTCTTTAAATATGATGTAATGCAGGTAACTGTGTATGTTGATTCTTACATGGTTCCGTGTATTGTTTTGTGGTTTTGTTAAAACAATCTCAGCAACACAACACACAGCTCCAAATAAAGACGTTTGTTCAGCCCACTGCTCTGTCCTGTAATGATTAACCTGAACTGATACGTCCTGCTGCTGTTTGATATAAAGTGGACAGGATTCATGATGATGATGCAGCATGCTGTATGATATATGTAGTAAAAACATGTTGACATGTGGGTGTTAAATATAAATAATATTCCTTGTTTACTGTCAACCACATAGTTATTCTATATGATCGTGTCATCACATTTTCAACGTGAGGTAGATCTATGTGTTTTTTTTATATATCTTATTTTTATATTTATGGGAGAAACATTCTCGATGCATCGTCTGATCGTTACAGACTTTGTTTTTATCATCGCTGGGCGTCTGGTGAAATGTGACTGCAAACATACAGGAAGTGCCAAACCTCATTTCCATGACTAAACCTGTTGGGGGAGATTTCTAAAGCTGTCGTATTTCTGATAACTGATGTTACAGTATCCTACTAACATATCCATATTAATACTGAACTGTGTTATATCACTTCAGTATATTTAAGTATGGTTTAATATATAATTTATAGTTTAAAGTATAATACAGGTAGGTAATGCAACACAAAAAAATAGAAATTTTGACAAAATAGCTCATCTGTTTCCGTGCAGAACTCAGCCACACAGGTTTTACCCATGGAGGTATATAAGTATAAGTACTTCATCTGTTTGTGAAGTTAACCTGTGGAGGTCACAGAGGGCTAGCAGTTAATGATATGACTTTAAAAAAAGAATATGTAAAAACCAAAGGCTGCACAAAATGTTGTTGTCACAGCTATATTAATGACATAAAGTATGTAATTGGGGTATTTATTACTGTAGGTACAGTATAACCTGCAGTACATTACATCTAGTTAGAAAGATACTGAGGAGCCACAGAATTTCCTGACTGTTGTAATGTCATCAGTTGCCGGGCAGATTTCAGTGCAACAGGTTTTTACAGGGGAATACCAGAGCAGCGTGCAGCCGGAAGAATAGCTGAGTGGAGTGGATCTGCCAAGTCTATCAATAAAAGAATATATACTGTATATATACAGTATATACTGTATTTATATATATACATACAAATAACATGTTAAGACCTTTCTTATTAGAGAAAGCAGAAAACCACACAAGAGAGAGAGAGAGAATGTAAAAGGTGGTCAAACTAAATCATCCCATTTGTTTTCTTGTCATGTGAAAAGTGAAATCCTCCTTCCTCTTCCTGCTCTTTAGTTTAACATCTACAGGTCAGAGACACGTTCATTTAGTCTCTGTGACTATATAGTGAATACTATTCAGATAAGTGTAGCTACAATCAGCCACTGGAATCACACAAAGACACATTCATTTGTAATATTGGCCAATTTATTGAAAAGCAAAACAGTACAAAAGGAGTAAAATAGCAGAGCAACTTCATTTACGTTCATCTAGTTCACCCAGGGGTCAGCAACCTTTACTATCAAAGGAAACACAGACTGTTAAGTCTAATGCAGTGAGGACACAAGTCCAAAAGAGACGCAGGACATTTGGCTGGAAGCTCCTGCTGGAATATATTCAGCAAATGCAGTGAGCTTCTTCTGAAAATGTCTTTCAATATTACTGTTTTATTGTTGAATCTGTCCGCGCACTATTAAATTACTCAGAGACTTTTCTTCTTTGGGATTTGGAATCGACAGCGAGCCTATTGAACTATTAAGGTTCAGCAAAATTAGAGGATAAGGCGCCGGGCTGAAGACATACATACATAGGCTATGACGCACGTTTTAGTTGATTGAAGTGATGACAATTTTATTCAGTGTATAGGCTACATATTTATTTATTTTTACAATTAGAGAATGTAAGACACACTTTAGGTCTACAACAATGATGTTAAAAAATATTAATTTCCATATATATATTTTTGTTGTCAAAGCCACTGGAGAGGGGCTAAAGAGCCGCAGGTTGCTGACCGCTGACTTAACCCAACACAAGACGTGATTTTGAGCATCGCTGTTTATATTTAAAAGAACATTTCTATCAGTGTGCTGAGAAGCTTCAAACATCCCACAACCCTTTAGAAGCTCAGCTAACATTACAATATATTAATGTGTCAAAACAGATTAAAAGATATTATGAAACAACAACACACTCCTGATTAATTAAGAAAAACCTCAAACACATGGATTATTATTTGCTTTGGAAAAACAAGATCTTCAAAATGTATCAGTTTTTAAAGGGACTGTTTGTAACTTCTTACACGGATAAATCATTGAGGGTCGGTGTCCCATGTGCGCTCGCGTGTGTCTACGCTGTTCAGAATCAGACGCCAACACAAACTACACGGAGTTGTATCGAGTGAAGCCCGTCTGTTAAACCGTGTTGGCCGCGGTCGGAGGACGCGGGGGAGACCGTAGCTTTGGTCTCCAGGACCGGAGTCTCTGCTCCTCTGCTCCTCTGCTCCTCTGCTCCTCTGCCTGCCTTCACTCACACAACGCGCTCGTTCTCTCTCTCTCGCTCCACCTCTCACGTGCATGCTGCTCACTCCACACTGCAGAAGAGTTAGTTTAGCTCTGAGAATATCTAGTGAATGTTCAGTGGACGTTTGTGCAGAAATAACTGCTGCAGCTCCTCCAGACCAACAGAGGTTTCCCGTGTCTTGTGAAGTGACGGGGCTCCGCAGAGAGAAACGTTATCGTCTCCGACCAAAACTCCGGCGTCTCCCCTGTTCCCTCCGGCCGCGGAGTTGTTAGCTGACGTGTGTCGCCTCACTGTTTTGAGCGATGCTCATTCATGTCTATGTAGAGCAAACGTGAGCAAAAGGGCGCGGACTTTCGTTGACTTAACGGCCACAGGTGAAGCTGTTAACAAGACATTTCTGATTCTTACAAACAGTCCCTTTAAAGAAATAATCAAACAAACTATTTACACAACTGGATAATAAATGTTGAACTGATGTTTCTATTGTGTGTGTGTGTGTGTGTGTGTGTGTGTGTGTGTGTGTGTGTGTGTGCATAGGGGATCATCACTGGATGCTGCTGATTGATTAGCAGTATTGACTATCTGTTATCTCAAGGTATATATCATCATATTGACAGACCCGAGTGTACGTGGATGTGTGTGTGTGTCTATCATAGAAATATTTCTATGGTGTCTATATCTGTAAATTAACGTTTGTGTTACCACTAAGCAGAAAACCCCAACAGCAGAAGCATCAAACTGTAACTATGGTGGATTTATTGTTTAGTCTTTATTATGTATGAAGAGTTCTGTGATGCTTTCATTGTTTTACTTCTCTCCAAAAATAATCATCCTCATTTGATTTACCAACATTTAAACTAATATTTGATCAGAGGAAATTACACTTTTTTTTAACTAAATGATCCAAATAATTTAATGTCACCATTTATGTTTGATAATATTTGTAATTTTGTTCTAATTTCTTTGTATTCCAATCAACTACAAATAAATTCCCAACCCTGATTACACCAGTTTATGATATGAATGAAGAATAACCAATGAATTCCCAGTTTAGGGAGGAGAATGTGGCACCGCTCCTTGATCCAGTGCAGAATGTATCCATAAACCTAAAGAGGCAGAAAGAAAATAAAAATATATAAAATAGAAAACAAAACTATTTACCATAAATGTTTGGAGAGTTCAGTTCAACAAAAGCACATATTTACAGCCTCATGTAGACCTCAGATATCCATGATTCAGTCATTGAAGTGTTAACATGTTGTTAGTATAAATCGTTTATTTTAATTTGGTTCGACACCATTTTAATAAATTGGTGTCTCTGTTTTTCTAAAGGTTAATATTTGAGTTTTTAATCTACAGACAGTTTATCTGAGCTGCTGATGTGAAGCTTTCTGAAAGCATCTCCGTCTTTCTCTTAATAATCTCACTTCACGTCATATTAAACAGTTTCACCTTCGTTGTGGAGAAACTCAAAGATGTTCTTTCCAGCTACAACGTGTCACAGAAGTTTTACAGCGGATAAAGAAACAATCACAGAAGCTCCTTCTGCACATACTTTAAGGCAGCTTTGTTTAACAACAGGTGTGAATGCTTGATGTCCCATATGAAGCAACTCACTGTGTGCAGGCTGGTGTGTTCATCATTTAGGATCCTGGATTCAGTTCCTCCAAGACATCAGCGTTGTTTACAGCTGTAAGGTCAGAAACACATTGTTAGCCCTCAGCAAACACTGCAGGAAGAAGTCCTTCAGCACAAAATACACTAACTCGTTTTAATCTACAGAGATTCAGCTCAGAGGAAATAGAATAAAAACAAGTTGTACTTACGAGATGGAGGGCGTTTGGCTGAAATAAAAAGACAAGACTAATTATTGATGTTGTCACAGTTGAAGATGTCAGACTTTGTCTCCTTTAATGTTTCCAGTGATGACCCGCTCTTCTACTCACTCAAACTCATCAATAAATCCCTTCTACCTTTTGTTTGACATCATTTATCTTCCATCACCTCTCCCTTACATCATCATGCTATAGTCATATTATCATCAAACTGTGGCTCTGAGCCTTACAGCACTGACTGCTGGTTCAAACACATTTAGATGTGCTGGGAAGTGAAATTAGTTTGGATAAAAGCATCAACTTAAAAGTCTAAAATCAAAACAGAGAGGAAAAGACATGAGACGATGTTTCTGTTTGGGTTTCTCACCGTTCTTCTTTCTATAAATGACGACTCCACAAATCATCCCAGCGATGAGGACGAGACCAAGAACAACCACTGCAGCGATGATGCCAGTGGGCTTCCCTGTTGAGCACAAAACAACAACAAATAGTCACAACCTGAACACATGAAGCAGGCGCCTCTAATCTCTGAACTGTGGCTACACATTAAAACAGTTACACAAGGCTTTATAGCATCTAAAATCTAAAATTAATTTACAAAGGTGACAGTGAACTAAATGTGTGTTTGCCATCTCCATCACTCCTGATCTCAGTCTCACCTCCGTTGCTCCTGACTTTGTCCAGTTTGGTGACGAGGTCGTCCTTCACACCAGAGAGCTGAAACACACAGTCGTACCTCGTCCGATCTTCAGCTGATGAAAGTTTCAGGTCAGCACTCATCTGGAAGGTTCCATCGTGGTTGGGGAGGATCTCTCCGAGGTCCACGTCTTCATGAAGGTCCTCTCCATCTTTCCTCCAGAACAGTGTGGCTCTGTCAGGGTAGAAACCTGTAGCGTGGCAGCTGACTGGAGAGGAGGGAGTCTTCTGGAGGAGAGACACTGAGGGAAGCTCTGGAGAGTAAAGACAACAGTATTATTATTTACTGCATATTAATATTAGCATTCCTGTTTGATGGGTTTTAAATGCCTTCGTAACACATAGGGGAGAGCGGGGTCGGTTGGGACAGGGGGACAGTAGGGACAGAGACTTTTTAAATATAAGGTGTTAATATTTAGACTGCATTTATTCAGTTTAAATGATATTTGTTTAGTCCAGAACAAGATGTCCCAACCGTCCCGGGGAGGCAGAATTTTGTCAAAATGCTCTCCTTGTACATTTATCTAAATTGTGTCTTTCATGTTCGGGTTTAGCTCTAAAGAAAACTTGATATAAATTGTTAGCAGACACCTGTATCTGTTCAGGGATCAAACTATTCTCATTACTGGTCAAGTAGTCTGTGAGCAATGGGACGTTATTTGGTGTCGATACCAAAGTGTGAGAGAGGTGAGAGGAAATGAAAGAAAGAGAAATGTGTGTAAAGAGAGACGCAGTGGGTCTCTGTATGTTGGTGACATGTACTGTAATGTTACTGTTGCTTAGAAACAGAGGAGACATATGAAGATTGTTCAGGTCATGTGATTCTACCTGTTCTCAGCAGAACGCTCCTCCCATAGTTCACATACTTCTTCAGCCACTCAGGACAAATCTGGGTGAGGTAGTGTTTTTGCCCTGCTATCAAAGCTTTGTCATTATCCCACTTGTGTTTGGTGATGACAGCCTGTTGTTTTGGAGCGACCCATGTCTCTGTCTTCAGGTCAAATGATAAGAAGTCTTCTCCATTATAACCATGCTGATCATAACCTTTAACCTCATCAGTCACATCGTCCCATTCACAGCCGTACATCCACTGGAAAATGTGGACATCTGAGAGAGAGAGACAGAGACGGCATTAAACCAGAGTGAGATCACAGCCCAGTCATCTATTATCAGTTGATATCACATCTTTACCACAGAGACACACTGATCCACAGACACCAAGACAGAGGATCTACACCTCCTGCTGTTATTGGCTCCATGAAAGACACTTACAGCCAATCATCATGTGGACAGTGTGGACGTCTTGGAGAGAGACAGAGAGGCAGAGACTGCTGGGAAACAGAGTGACATCCTAACACAGTTCAGATCCTCTTTTTACCACAGAGACACAGTGCCTCCACTGAGACCAACAGTTTCTCTCCACTGCTGAAGGTGCTGTGGCTTCATGTGAGCTGCAGGAACAGAGTCCTGACTAGCACAGGGGTTCTCAACTAGTGTGCCGCGGCACACCGGTGTGCCGCAGAGCGCCATCTAGTGCCGCGGAGGCAGTGGTACAGTGGTTACACTGCGCATGTGTTATACCCAATACAAGACCCGTGTCCGCCCGTGTCTCAGCCTCCTTCAATAGGCTTTGGTTTTGCAGCAGCTGGCATCTTACCTCCTTTAGGTTTTACCTGTTCACTTTGCTAAATAATAATACAAAAATAATCTAGTACCACTGCCTCCGCGGCACTAGATGGCGCTATTGGGTTCATGATCTCGATACGATACAATATTATAACGCGCTGTTAGCTGCAGAGCTAACACGCTGTGCTTGTGTAAACAGCAGCGGTGGATGAGAGACAGCAGACAGAGCAGATTGAAACGTTGCTTTCCTCCATGTTTAACCATTTCATCGTGTTTATGCTTGTTGAACAGGTGTAATAACGGATCTTTGTAATGTTCCTCTATCAGCTGTGGGTTGTAAAACTGTTGTGATAAACAGGTTCCTGCAGCAGAGTTCTTATGGACCAACTCACTGTGGGCAGTTCAGTAGACTGATTCTGATCTAATCTAGTGGAGACAAAGGGTTCATCATCTCTGCTGGTTATTATGGGATGGACAGAAACACTGTGTGTGTGGTAACATCTGTTCACTAAAATACAGGATGAAAATATAAACAACATTTTATCAGTAGAAAGTGAAACATGAACAAACCTCCAGTTTGGTTGAAGCGCTGCTTTGCAACTTCAAGGTTGGATTTGAAGACCTGCTGGTGACCCTTACAGGTCTCAGTCTGTCTCTCCCAGTACTGAGGATCCTTCTCTGCTGCCTTGTTCATCCAGTCCTGTTTGGGTTCTGCTCTCCTGGTGTTACTGTCACAGTTATCTATCTGAAGTTCATCAACCAACCCAACAATCACAAACTCTGGGAAGTTTGGGACTCCAGTAGACGCAGTGTAGAAATACTTCAGAGAGTGAGTCACTGGAAGAGAAAGTTAACGTCATGATTTCAGTTTTTATATCATACTTTTATAAATCACTGAACAACGTTATTTCTCTGAACACAGAATCAAAAAGAACTACAAGACATCCTAATAATCTCTGTGTAGTCAATAAATATATAAATATATTTAGTTCCAGACACTCTTTAATATTTCTGATGATTTAGTCTTGGAAACTGTTTTAATTCTGAAATAAAATATAAAAGGAGTCTCATATTTAGGTCATACAGTTGTGTAGCTGACATTCATTGATAGAAAGCAGTTTGTAAAAGCAGACATCATTTATTGATTTATTTGTATCTAGTGCTGGATATCTCAATGTGAAGAGAAAGTCCAGTTTAGTTTCCAGTTAGTGGAGTCATTTATTCTTCAGGATGCATCATTAGTAGTTCACACTCCTCATTATCACATTAGTTTGAAGTCTGAAATCACAAACCTCTGACCAAAACAGAAACGCTGCATGTGATTCATATTTCATCTTCTATATTCAACACATTCAATGTCCTCTACTGTTCTCTACTATCCGCTGCTGTCCCCTGCTGTCCCCTGCTGTTCTCTACTATCCGCTGCTGTCCCCTGCTGTCCCCTGCTGTCTTCTACTGTCCTCTGCTGTCTACTACTGTCCTCTGCTGTCCTCCGCTGTCCTCCACTGTCCTCTACTGTCCTCCACTGTCCTGTCCTCTACTGTCCTCTACTGTCCTCTACTGTCCTCTGCTGTCCCCTACTGTCCTCTACTGTCCCCTACTGTCCTCTACTGTCCCCTACTGTCCTCCACTGTCCCCTACTGTCCTCTGCTGTCCTCTACTGTCCCCTACTGTCCCCTACTGTCCTCTACTGTCCTCCACTGTCATGTCCTCTACTGTCCTCTACTGTCCTCCACTGTCATGTCCTCTACTGTCCTCCGCTGTCCTCCGCTGTCCTCTGCTGTCCTCTACTGTCCTCTGCTGTCTACTACTGTCCTCTGCTGTCCTCTGCTGTCCTCTAATGTCCTCTGCTGTCATCTGCTGTCCTCTGCTGTCTACTACTGTCCTCTCCTGTCCTCTACTGTCCTCTGCTGTCCTCTGCTGTCCCCTACTGTCCCCTACTGTCCTCTACTGTCCCCTACTGTCCCCTACTGTCCTCTACTGTCCTCTACTGTCCTCTACTGTCCCCTACTGTCCTCTACTGTCCTCTACTCTACTGTCCCCTACTGTCCTCTACTGTCCCCTACTGTCCTCTACTGTCCTCTGTAACAAATCTGTCCAAGAATAAATGTGATTCTGTTAATACATCAAATCCTTAAACAGCATCGCCCGACCGATGCTGGATTTTTGAGGCCGACACTGATATCAATATTCAACATATGGGCCGACAGTATTTTGAATAGAGACACAGAACATAAACAGACAAACTTGATACAGATTCCTTAGTTGTTGTTGTTTTGTGACCAGTAGAACTCAGTGGGACATTTCACAGTTTACAAATGAACTGGTGCTCTCTGGAGGACAAACTATGTGATGGAGACACTGTTTATGAATGAGCTCAAACTCAGTTTGGCATTTCTGCACTTCAGTTTCTTGTTACTTATCAGCCGATATATACACCGATACCATATATCTGCAATAAGCTGATATCAGCAAATAATATGGAGGTGTGATTTATCAGTGTAGCTCTACTAAACAGCATGATATAGTACAGTCAATGGAACTATCAGTGTGATGTCATCTGACCCAACCAACACAACTCAGTATGGAGGTACTACGTTAAAGCATTATTAGATAGAATAATATACTATATGAAATATTATATCACTGAAGACAATAAATACATGATGATATGAATGTTCAGTAGGCTGTTATTGATTATGTGTGTTTTTCTGTGTTGTCTAATTATTCTCTAAATATCATTTATTTATATCTTTTCCTATGCAAAATGTTAAATTAATGAATCTGTATGTATGTTTTATTTTATTAATTATGTGTTTGCTGGCTTTTTTTATTCTTTATTTCTTTATTTATATTTTATTTTTGTTTTATTTATTTATTTGTTTTAGCTTTTGGTTATTTACATTATTTTATGTATTTATTTATTTATTTAAAATCTTAATTTTGAACCATCATTCCCTGTGTAGATATATTATTATACGTCATTTTGTCTAGGCAGTGGGGGGTGAAGAAAAGTAATAAATGCTCTGTGTTAAATATCTGTGAATAATATTATTTTTCTTAAATAAAAAAAATAATGTATATATATATATATATATATAAGTTAATCAAACTATATCAGGTTTTTTAAATGGAATTTTTTTACATTAGTACCAATTCCAAGAGGACAAGAAGCACATTTTTAATTAAACTATGGTGACTAAAGTCCAACACTTTTAGCTGCTACTGGCTGCTAATTGGTAAATGTTGTTTAGACATACAATATGCAAAGCTCCAAAGCAGCTTGTTTCATTATTACTGTGAGCTCTAACAACTTAAAAAGCGACTCTCTTACACCCCCTAGTGCCTGGAGGCATATTACACAAATAAAATACCACAAAGAAATACATGGCTCCTACAAAAATGTACTTCACAATACCATAAAACACAATATAACAGACAATACAAATACACCACCCACTACAGATAATATACAATCATAAAATAAATAAACATGTAAAAAGACAATAAAATGTAAGTATCTAGAACATGGGGTTAAACAACGTGTAAAATAAGATCTAGGTTCAATATATGACTACAATATATTATTATTACCTGATGAAAAATTATGAATGAATGTATCTCAATTATTATAAATAAACTCGTTAATAAAAAAAGACTGATGGTGTTTTCATTTCTGCCTTAAAGTGTTGTTAATGAAGCTCTTCAAAGTGACTTACAGTAAAGTTATTATAACTACTAAACGTGTTTAGTAAATCTTACCTGCGGATGCAGCGTGGCAGAGGCACAGCAGGAAAATAACTTTCCTCATTTTGTTCACATAAAGAAACACCGAGAAGAGAAATTCACCACGATGTTACTCCTCTCCTTCTCCGTCTGCTTCTGGTTCCTTCCAACATGCGCAGCAGCTTCATTCTGACCATTAGAAAACTCCACATTGGCTGTGCGTCATGACTCATCATGAGTTACTAGGTGAGATTGAACAACACAGGTTTTCAGTGGGAAGTGACACTATATATTGACAGAAAAACTACAGAACAGGAGACAAACAGCAGCACATAATGTATATAAAGTCAGAAATATCACTTCATAATATGACAGTTGTGGGACAGGTGTTTGGACACATAAAATGCTTCATACATTTTACTAAAAATTATGTAATTAATGTCATCTGAAGAAAAAAAAACATTATTTTATATATATATATATTATTTTAGAACTCAATAAATAATTTAGTTCAATCTCTTAAAACTGCAGGTGGAATAGAGGTATTTTTTTTAATAAGCACTAATTAAAACAGAAAACAATGATATGAAGGCATTAGGAAGAAATTGATTGATAAAGTCGTGAAAAATTGGAATGATAAAATGAAGCACCTGTGAGATATGACAAACAGGTTAATGTGAGGCTACAACCTTTCAGGAGTAGAATCCCGTCTGTGAGAACAGAGGTCAGATGAGGACAAGTGAAACAGAAACAATGAATGGACCAGAACACTCACACATACAGTCTACACATACAAACTGTGTTTTACCGACCATCACTCTATTTAATACAACACATCAAGGTCATGGCCCTCATATCCAGAGAGCAATGCTTGGGTGTTTTTATGTGCTTTTAACATGCAACTTTTTAAAGAAAAAGATAAATACAACTCATTTCCTTTTGATATATTCACCAGATACAAGGGTTATTTTCCTTTAGGTGCAGTTTCTTGTAGATTTAAAGCCAATTGTTCTCACTTTATGTATGACTTTTCAGTCTCACATCATTGAAGTTTCACTGATGATCATGTTTGATGTTGTTTCTTCAACACCAGAGGAATGTGGCAAAACGAAGAAGACAAGAAGCTGCGATGGCCTGGCAGGGACCAAAATAACAACCATGTTA